>NC_137783.1:102623373-102923373 GCF_963455305.1 Plecotus auritus
CACCGGAAGTTGTCTTTCTCATGCAGAAAATTGCTATACAAGCGGCTTTGCCTGGCGGGGGGTGGGGGGGTGGGGGTGGGGGGGGGTGGGGAAGACAGCTGACCCATCCTATTGGAAAACACCTTGCCCCATGGTGTGGAGTTCCTGAGGCCACTTAAGAGACTAAAAATAACAATTAGCCTCCAGAAGCAACTGCCCCACCCTGTTGAGAAAAGACCTTCCTCTATACCTGTGGCCTATTGCCTGAGGGCAATTCAAGACAGAATCCTATCAGTCTGTAGGTAGAGGCAGTCTCTGGAGGCTTTGAGTGTAGGCCTGATCTAAGTAGTCAGAAACAGCATTTGACACTGTCCTGTGCCAGAGATTGAGGTGCGTAGCAGATCTATCTAATATAGAGTCACAAACACAAAGAGGCAGCCAAAATGAGGAGACACAGAAACAGCCCCCAAATGAAAGAACCAGAGAATTCTCCAGAAATAGAGATAAATGAACTGGAGATAAGAAATTTATCTGATAAAGAGTTCAGAATACTGAAGGTAAAGATACTCAACAGCAGGAGAAAAGATATAGTAACTATAAAAATAAATAAAGAATGGCATAGCACAAATAAAGAACACATTGGAAGGAATACATAGCAGATTAGGGGAAGCTCCGGATTGAATGAGTGAATTAGAAGACAAGGTTGAAAAAAAAAATCACTCAATCAGAGAACCAAAAAGAAAAAACAATTAAAAAAAAAACACAGGAGGACAGTTTGGTACAATGTGAAATGTAACAATATTCAAATAGCAGGTGTGCCAAAAGAGGCAGAAAGGGAGAAAGTGATAGCAAATGTGTTTGAAGAAATAATGGCAGAAAACTTCCCTAACCTGGTAAAGGAAAAAGTCACACAAGTTCAGGAGGCACAGAGAACCCCAAGCAAGAAGAACTCAAACAGGCCCATGCTAAGACACATCATAATTAAAATGCCAAAAATTAAAGACAAAGAGAGAATCTTAAAGGCAGCAAGAAAAAAGAAAACTTACCTACAAAGGTGCTCCTATAAGGCTGACACCTGATTTCTCATCAGAAACTCTACAGACCAGAAGGGAATGGCATGAAGTACTCAAGGTAATGGAAAGCAAGGATCTGAGACCAAGATTTCTACATCCAGCAAGATTATCATTCAAAATAGATGGTCAAATAAAGAGTTTCCCAGACACAAAAAAAGGGGCTAATGGAGTATCTCACCACCAAGCCAGCATTACAAGAAATGCTAAAGGAACTGCTGTAATAATAAGAAACAGAGAAATCTAGGCATACATAATTAAAATTCCAATAAATAAGTACCTCTCAATAATAACCCTAAATATAAATGGATTAACACATTAAGTGCACAGCCTGTTTTGTCTTCAGGATGGAAAGTATACTAGTGTCACTCACCGGTGACTGACATGGCACTTAACATGTTCAATGCTCACATAAAAAAAGACATAGGATAACTGAATGGATATAAAAACATGACCCAACTACTAGTATATGCTGTCTATAAGAGACCCAACTCAGAACAAAAGACACACATAGGATGAAAGTGAAGGGATGAAAATATTTTTCCATGCAAATGGAAAAGAAAGAAGAGCCAACAAAATAGACTTTAAAATGAAAGACATCACAAAAGACAATAAAGCTCACTACATAATACTAAACAATCAATCCAACAAGAGGATATATCCCTGGTAAACATATATACACCCAATATAGGAGCACCTAAATATATATATATACATAAACAACTTCTAGAGGACTTTAAGGAAGAAATTGACAGCAATGTAGTCACAGTAGTGGACTTTAACACCCCACTGATTTCACTGGATAGCGCTTCCAGACAAAAAATTAACAAGGAAACAACTTTAAAGGACACACTGGATCATATGGATTTAATTGACATTTATAGATCATTTCAGCCCCAAACTGCCGAATATATATTCTTTTCTTTCTTTTTTATCGCTTTCATTTCTTTTATTTTTTTAAATAAATCTTTATTGTTCAGATTATTACAGGTGTTCCTCTTTTTTTCCCCTCATAGCTCCCCTCCACCTGATTCCCCACCCCACCCCATGCCCTTACCCCCCGCCACTGTCTTCATCCATAGGTATAAGATTTTTGTCCAATCTCTTCCTGCACCCCTCACACCCCCTTCCCCTGAGAATTGTCAGTCCACTCCCTTCCTATGTCCCTGATTCTATTATATTCACCAGTCCATTCTGATCATCAGATTTTTTATTCACTTGATTTTTAGATTCACTTGTTGGTAGGTATGTATTTGATGTCATTTTGTTGTTCATAATTTTTATCTTTACCTTTTTCTTCTTCCTCCTCTTCTTAAAGAATACCCTTCAGCATTTCATGTAATCCTGGTTTGGTGGTGATGAACTCCTTTAGCTTTTTCTTGTCTGTGAAGCTCTTTATCTGACCTTCAATTCTGAATGATAGCTTTGCTGGGTAGAGTAATCTTGGTTGTAGGTTCTTTTTTTTATTAAGGTATTATATGTATACATATCTTACCATTGCGACCCCCCACCCCACTCCCATACATGCCCTCACCCCCCAAAGTTTTGCATCCATTGGTTATTCTTATATGCATGCATGTAAATCCCTCAGTTGATCTCTTATTTCCCCCACCTCTCCCTAAGCTTCCCGCTGTAATTTGACAGTGTTTGATGCTTTACTGCCTCTGTATCTATCTTTTTGTTCGTCAGTTTATAATGTTTTTTATCATCCCCAAATGAGTGAGATCATGTGGTATTTTTCTTTCATTGACTGGCTTATTTCACTTAGCATAATGTTCTCTAATTCCATCCAGGTTGCTACAAATGGTAAGAATTCCTTCTTTTTTATGGCAGCATAGTATTCCATTGTGTAGATGTAGCATCGTTTTCTGATCCAGTCATCTGCTGACGGGCATCTAGGCTGTTTCCAAATCTTAGCTATTGTAAATTGTGCTGCTATGAACATAGGGGTGCATATATCCTTTCTGATTGGTGTTTCTAGTTTCTTAGGATATATTCCTAGGAGTGGGATTAATGGGTCAAACGGGAGTTCCATTTTCAGTTTTTTGAGGAAACTCCATACTGTTCTCCACAGTGGCTGCACCAGTCTGCATTCCCACCAGCAGTGCACGAGGGTTCCTTTTTCTCCGCATCCTCGCCAACACTTGTCGTTTGTTGATTTGTTGATGATAGCAATTCTGACAGGTGTGAGATGGTATTGCATTGTCGTTTTGATTTGCATCTCTCGGATAATTAGTGACTTTGAGCATGTTTTCATGTGTCTCTTGGCCTTCCTTCTGTCTTCTTTCAAAAAGATTCTATTTAGGTCTGTTGCCCATTTTTTTATTGGATCATTTATCTTCCTTTTATTAAGTTGTATAAGCTGCCTGTAGATGTTGGAAATTAAACCTTTATCAGTGATAACATTTGCAAATATGTTCTCCCATACAGTGGGGTTTCTTGTTGTTTTGTTGATGGTTTCTTTTGCTGTGCAAAAGCTTTTTATTTTGATGTAGTCCCATTTGTTTATTTTCTCTTTGGCTTCCATTGCCCTAGGGGCAGTATCAGTGAAGAAGTTCTTTTGGCATATGTCTGAGATTTTGCTGCCTGTGGATTCCTCTAGTATTTTTATTGTTTCCTGTTTTATGTTTAAGTCCTGTATTCATTTTGAGTTTATTTTTGTGTATGGTGTAAGTTGGTGATCTAGTTTCATTTTTTTGCATGTATCTGTCCAATTTTCCCAACACCATTTATTGAAGAGACTGTCTTGACTCCATTGTATGCTCATGCCTCCTTTGTCAAATATTAATTGAGCATAGTGGTTTGGGTTGATATCTGGATTCTCTATTCTATTCCATTGGTCTATATGTCTGTTCTTGTGCCAGTACCAAGCTGTTTTGAGAAAAGTGGCTTTGTAATACAGCTTGAAATCTGGTATTGAGATCCCTCCTACTTTATTCTTCTTTCTCAGGATTGCTGTGGCTATTCAGGGTCTTTTTTTAATTCCAGATGAATTTTTGGAGAGTTCTTTCTAGGTCTGTGAAATATGCCATTGGTATTTTAATGGGGAGTGCATTGAATCTATAGATTGCTTTGGATAGTATGGACATTTTAATGATGTTGATTCTCCCAATCCATGAACATGGTACATTCTTCCATCTGTTTACGTCTTCCTCTATCTCTTTCTTCAGTGTCCTGTAGTTTTCTGCGTATAGGTCTTTTACCTCCTTGGTTAAGTTTATTCCTAAGTATCTTAATTTTTTTGGTGTGATGGAAAATGGGATTGCTTTTTTAGTCTCTCTTTCTGTAAGTTCACTGTTGGTGTATAGAAATGCCATAGATTTCTTGGCATTAATTTTGTATCCTGCTACATTGCCGAATTCATTTATTAAGTCTGTTAGTTTTTTGATGGAGTCTTTCGGATTTTTTATGTACAATATCGTGTCATCTGCAAATAAGGACAGCTTTACTTCTTCTTTTCCAATTTGGATGCCTTTTATTTCTTCTTCTTGTCTAATTGCAATGGCTAATACTTCCAGTACTATGTTGAACAGGAGTGGTGAGAGTGGGCATCCCTGTCTTGTTCCTGTTCTTAGGGGAAATGGTTTTAGTTTTTGCCCATTGAGTATGATGTTAGCTGTGGGTTTATCATATATAGCTTTTATTATGTTGAGGTATGATTTTTCTATTCCCACCTTGTTCAGAGTTTTTATCAAGAAAGGGTGTTGGATTTTGTCAAATGCTTTTTCTGCATCAATTGATATGACTATGTGATTTTTATCTCTCAATTTGTTTATGTGATGTATCACGTTAATTGATTTGCAGATATTGTACCATCCTTGCATTCCTGGGATAAATCCTACTTGGTCATGGTGTATGATCTTTCTGATGTACTGCTGGATCTGATTTGCTAGAATTTTGTTGAGGATTTTGGCATCTACGTTCATGAGGGATATTGGCCTGTAATTCTCTTTCATTGTGTTGTCTTTATCTGGTTTTGGTATTAGGGTGATGCTGGCTTTATAGAAGGAGCTTGGAAGTGTTCCTTCCTCTTGAATTTTTTGGAATAGTTTGAGGAGGATAGGTTTTAGTTCTTCCTTGAATGTTTGGTAAAACTCTCCTGTGAAGCCGTCTGGCCCCGGGCTTTTGTTTGCCGGAAGCTCTTTGATGACTGCTTCGATTTCTTCCATAGTTACTGGCATGTTGAGCTGTTTAGATTCTTCCTGATTGAGTTTTGGAAGGTTATATTTTTCTAGGAATATGTCCATTTCCTCCAGGTTGTCCAGTTTGTTGGAATAGAGTTGTTTGTAGTATTTTTTAACAATCCTTTGTATTTCGGCGGGATCTGTTGTTATTTCACCTCTTTCATTTCTGATTTTGTTTATTTTGGTCCTCTCTCTTTGCTTCTTGGTGAGCCTGGTTAGAGGTTCATCAATCTTGTTTATCCTTTCAAAGAACCAGCTCTTGGTTTTGTTGATCTTTTCTATTGTTTCTTTGGTCTCAATGTCATTTATCTCCACTCTGATCTTTATTATTTCCTTCCTTCTGCTTATACTGGGCTTTTCTTGTTGCTCCTTTTCTAACTCTTTGGGTTGTAGGGTTAGGTAATTTATTACCATTGTTTCTTGTTTTTTTTGCAGTATGCTTGTAGAGCTATGAACTTCCCTCTCAAGACTGCTTTCGCTGTGTCCCATAGATTTTGGATTGTTGTGTTTTCATTGTCATTTGTTGCCATGATGTTTTTTATTTCTTCTTTGATCTCTCTGGTAACCCAGTCATTGTTTAATAGCATGCTGTTTAATCTCCATGTGTTTGATTTCTTTGGATTGTTTTTATTGTGGTTGATTTCCAGTTTTATGCCACTGTGGTCTGAGAAGATGCTTGATATGATTTCTATCTTCTTGAATTTGAAGAGACTTTGCCTATGTCCCAACATATGGTCTATCTTTGAAAATGACCCATGTGCACTTGAGAAGAATGTATATTCTGTGGCTTTGGGGTGAAATGTTCTGAAGATGTCAATTAATTCCATCTGGTCTAGTGAGTCATTTAGGATTGATGTTTCTTTGCTGATTTTTTGTTTAGAGGATTTGTCCAATGGTGATAGTGGGGTATTAAAGTCTCCTACTATGATTGTATTGCTGTCAATCTCTCCCTTGATATCCTCCAGGAGATTTTTTTTATGTATTTAGGTGCTCCTGTATTGTGTGCATATATGTTTACCAGTGTTTACCAGAGTTATTTCTTCTTGTTGGATTGCTCCCTTTAGTATTATGAAGTGGCCTTCCTTATCCCTTGTTATGTCCTTCACTTTGAGATCTAATTTGTCAGATATAAGTATTGCTACAACCAGCTTTTTTTTCATTCAAATTTCCATTCGCCTGGAAAACCTTTTTCCATACCTTCACCCTCAGCTCTGTGTGTATCTTTTTTTTCTGAGGTGGGTTTCTTGTAGACAGCAGATATATGGGTCTTGTTTTCTTATCCAATCTGTTACCCCTATGTCTTTTGATTGGGGCATTTAATCCATTTACATTTAAAGTTATTATTGATAGGTACTTATTTGTCACCATTTTTATTCTTTACCCCTGTGTTCCTTCTTCGCTTCCTATTTTTTTTTTTTTTTTTACAGCAGACCCTTTAGCATTTCTTACATTGATGGTTTGGTGTGGTAATAAATTCCCTTAGTCCTTTTTTGTCTGTGAAGCTCCTGATTTCACCTTCAATTTTGATTGATAGCCTTGCTGGGTACAGTATTCTTGGATTCAGACCCCTTCCTTTGCATGACTTTGTATATTTCATTCCATTCCCCTTCTGGACTGATTAGTTTCTGTTGAGAAATCAGTTGCTAGTCTGATGGGGGTTCCCTTTGTAGGTAACTTTCTGTCTCTCTCTTGCTGCTTTTAAGATTCTTACTTTGTCGTTGGTGTTTGCCACTTTAATTATAATGTGCCTTGGCGTCGGTCTTTTGTGGTTCATTTTGCTTGGGACTCTGTGAGCTTCTTGGATTTGTGTGGGTTTTTTCTTCTCTATATCAGGGAAAATTTTCTGTCATTATTTCTTCAAAGAGGTTTTCTATTCCTTGCTCAGCTTCCTTTCCTTCTGGAACCCCTATTATGCGGATGTTGTTTTGTTTCGTGTTGTCCCAAAGTTCCCTTAGGCTCTCCTCCTGCTTTTTAATTTTTTTTTCTAGAAGCTGCTCTACTTGGGTATTTTTTCCCTAACTTTGTCTTCTGGCTCACTGATGCAGTCTCTCTGCTTCTTCTAGTCTACTCTTGATGCTTTCTATTGAGTTCTTCTACAGCAGCAATGTCATTTTTCATTTCTTTTTGGTTCTCCTTCATTTCCTCTTGGTTTTTACACATATTGTCAAATTTGTCTTCCATTCTTTTTTAGCCACCTTATGACCATTTCTCTGAATTCTTTCTCTGACAGGTTGCTTGTCTCCATTTCATTTACTTCATTTTCTGGGTGATGCCTGCTTTTCTTTCATATGCAGGCGCTGTTTCTTTGTCTCCCCATGGTCTCTCTTCTCCGGGGTGTCTGGTTATGTAGTTCTCCTCTCTCTCCTGCGTTGATTCATTTTTATTTTTTTTAAAATAAATCTTTATTGTTCAGATTATTACAGGTGTTCCTCTTTTTTTCCCCCCATAGCTCCCCTCCACCTGATTCCCCACACCCCACCCCATGCCCTTACCCCCTGCCACTGTCTTCATCCATAGGGTGTAAGCTTTTTGTCCAGTCTCTTCCTGCACCCCCTCACACACCCCCCTCCCCCCCTGAGAATTGTCAGTCCACTCCCCTTTTCTATGTCCCTGATTCTATTATATTCACCAGTCCATTATGTTCTTCAGATTTTTTTATTCACTTGATTTTTAGATTCACTTGTTGGTAGGTATGTATTTTGATGTCATTTTGTTGTTCATTAATTTTTATCTTTACCTTTTTCTTCTTCTTCCCTCTTCTTAAAGAACACCCTTCAGCATTTCATGTAATCCTGGTTTGGTGGTGATGAACTCCTTTAGCTTTTTCTTGGTCTGTGAAGCTCTTTATCTGACCTTCAAATCTGAATGATAGCTTTGCTGGGTAGAGTAAATCTTGGTTGTAGGTTCTTGCTATTCATCACTTTGAATATTTCTTGCCCACTCCCTTCTGGCCTGCATAGTTTCTGCCTGAGAAATCAGCTGACAGTCGTTATGGGTGCTCCCTTGTAGGTAACTAACCGTTTTTTCTCTTGATGCTTTTCAAGATTTTCTTTTTTGTCCTTTTGTCCTTGGCATTTTAGTTATGATGTGTCTTGGTGTGGTCCTCTTTGGATTCCTCTTTGCATGGGGGTTCTGTGTGCTTTCCTGAACTTGTAAGGTCTATTTCTTTCACCAGGTAGGGAAAGTTTTCTGTCATTATTTCTTCTAATAGGTTTTCTGTTGGTACGCTTAAAGTTGTCCCAGAGGCTCCTTACACGATCTTCATATTTTTGGATTTTTTCTTTTTGTTTTTCTGGTTGGGTGTTTTTTGTTTCCCCATATTTCAGATCTTTGGTTTGATTCTTGGGGTACGTTGATCTACAGTTGAGTTTCTGTATATTCTTTATTTCAGACAGTGTATGCTTAATTTCTGACTGGTCCTTTTCCATTTTTTTAGCATTCTCATTAAGGTCCTTGAAGGTCTCACTAAGCTCCTCGGAGGTCTCATCAAGTTTTCTCGGCGGTTTTTAGAAGATTCTTGAGTAACCTTATAAATGTGGTTCTGAACTCTATGTCATCCATTAGTTTGCTTTCCTCCATTTCTCTCATTCGTGACATGTTTCTTTGTCTCCCCATTTTCCTGCTTCCTTGTGTTGATGGAGTGGCTTTGTGTGGTAGGTGACCTATAGGGGCCAGTAGCTCAGCCTCCCCAATCACCTGAGGTGGACGTCTTTGGTACACCCCTTTGTCGGCTGAGTGCAAAGTCTTGGTGTAGTTAAGCCTTGATTGCTGTTGGTACACTGGGAGGAATTGACCTCCAGGCCAATTGGCTGTGAGGACCCGCTGTGTCTATAATGGAAGAACTGCTGCGCTGGAGACACGCTTATGGGGCAGGACTTGTTTCAGTGGGGCTTTGGTGCTCACTGAGTCTGCCTCTTGAATGTATCACTTATGGATGTGAGGAGTTGAAATCTGGTGTCTCACACTGACTACTAGGTACACTGCCTTCTGGATCTCCAATGGGGTGCAGGTCAGCTACTGTCTGAGGCCACCCAGCAGGAGCTACAGCAAGAACTACAGTTTTCTCCTCTTTGCTTGGGGTTTGGAGGTTTTGGAGCTGTCTGACCCAGGCTGCAAGTTTGCTAGGTTAAGCTGCGATAGGGCAGGCCATTCATATGCTAAAGCTGCTGCTTGGAGCTTGGGTGGGTTCTAGATTGTGCAGGGCGGGGTCTCAGGGCATGACTCGGCTAGGGCGTGGCAAACAGTGATGGCTGCCAGTAAGCCGGCTCTGCAGCTCTTCGGCTCTGCGGCTCTGCGTCTCCCACCGTGTCCCTGCCTCCCGCGCCCCAGCACAATAAACAATCGTTCCTGCGTGCAGCCCTGCAAGCAAGCCTCCCTCACTTTCCGACCCCACAGCAGACAGTCCAGCTTCTCCCCGTAGGAGTTTTGGTCCCCCGAGTCTCCCCAGAAACGAGTTCGGAGTAATCAGGAGCTTATCTCTCTTCGGGTTGAAAACAGCGGTGCTCCCAGTCACCTGTCGCCAGCCCGATTTTGCGTCTCCGTACCTCAGCTTTTCAGCGCTTGTGCACCCCTCAATGCTGTTTCCTCTTTCCTTCTAGTTGTAGAACTTCCACTCAGCCAGCTTTCCTGTGGTTCTGAGTGATAGACGTTTTGTCTTTTAGTTGTAGTTTTGAAATTGTTGTGCGAGGCAGCAGTTTAGGTGTTTACCTACGCCGCCATCTTGGATCTCTTTGCTGCACCCTTCTTAATGCTGGGACATCCTGCATTGATTTAAAGGCACAAAATACAACACAACCAGGTACAATGCACAAGGTACTGAACAGAAATGTATTCATGATATTAATAACCCCAAATAAAGGTGACCACCAGAGAAAGGTAAAATAGAGGATAGGAGAGAAAGAAGAAGAGAAAAAAAAGAAAGAAAGAAAGGAGTGCAAAAATTAAATTGGGAAAAGGAAAAAAAAAGTAAGAGAGAAAAGAAAGAGAATACAAAAGAGGAGGGGAACAAACTATATATACGGGGAGAAAACTCCAATAGAACAGCCACTAATCCCAACAAATACTAGCAACAAGTACCTGGAGATGAATACAAACTACAAACAACAACTAATATCAAGCGAGGCGAGGGAAAACAGAAGCAAAAAACAAACAAAAACAAAACAAACAAAAAAAACCATAAGCAAAACAATCTCACAAAGAAGCATAAAAAAATTGATATAATCAACAATCAAGCAAACAACAACAAAAGGACAGAGAGAAAAACAATTTTTTGGATAGTGAAGACAGAGAAGAGAAAGGTGAACTCGGAGCAGGCGATTGGAAATTAGATATATAAGTAGGGTGAAATTTTAACAGGGGGTGAAAAGAAAGAATAGGGAAAATCTAAAGCAGGAAAGGAGTAAGAGAAACAGGACAACAAAAGGGCAAAAGTTAGGAAGAGAGTGATGGCAGAAAGGTAGAGTTGAGATAGAGTAGAATGATGATAAAGGAAAGATGAAAATAGAATGTAGAACACTAATCTCAAAGTCAAATAAAGGGAAAATAAAATGTCACTTTTTAAAAAAAAGGTAAAATAGTAGTAGTAATAATACTGATTGAAAATAAAAATGTAATAATTAAAAAGGTAAAATCAAGTGAGGAAAAAAGAAGAAAATTAGTTTCTTAAGTAAAAGATGAAAAATAAAAAAAAATAAAAAAAATAAAATGTGCAGTAGTGAAGGTCATTCACTTCCTCTACTGTTCTGTTTGACATGCCTGTTTCCCAGTCAGGACAGTATTGCAGTTTCCTGCATTCCACTGCTCCTCAATGTTGTAAGCCAGTCCTGATTTTGAAGCAGGCGGTGTGTCTTACTTTCCTGTATTCCTTTATTTGTGATTACACAAGAGTCAATTTGTGATTCAGCTCCTGGGTGGCAGTGTTTCTGGGTTGTCCTCTGTGTCTGTAAGTCCTCTCTAGCCTGTGCTTAGATTCTGCTTTCCCTGTGGCACTCAATACTGGTTTGTCGGAGTCGGCTGCCCCAGAGCTGGTTCTCTGACGGTCACTCCCCGCTCTGATCCCCAGGTTCCAGAAAAACAACTTTCCCCTGCAGTCTCCTATGGTGTCCCCAATTGGGTGATCCTATGTATTGGGCTCAGTAATCAGAAGCGAGGATTCAAAGAGGAGAAAGCGCGAGTGTGCAAACTCTGGATCTGCACGCAAGCCTGTGCAATCCGCTTTCCCCCCTTGTGTCTAAGCGGCGGGCACACTACCAAAATTTTTAGGCTGTCCTTCTGCGTCAGATCAAAATGGGTTGCTTTTTAGAGATCCCCTCTGTTAGCAGCTCTGAGGACCCTCTTCCACATTCGTGGATCACGCCAGCCCCAACAGCCAAGGATTTTTTAGGTGCAGACTTTCCCCGGTCCTCTAGCTCCCACAGTGCGCACCTTTCTCTGTCCTGCCGGGACCGGAGACCTCACCTTATCCCAGGCGAAATCTGACCTTTCTGTGGTGGAGTGTGGAGCTCCTCTGAATCTGCGTGTTTGCACCAATTGGGGACCGGTGTTCTGGGGTTCGCAGCTGTTCGGTGGGTGCCATAGTTATAGATTTTCAGGCTTCTGATAACATTCACTTTCCCCTTTAAGATGGCGCAGTCTCTGCATCCTAGCTGGTCGCTCCGGGCAGGAACCCAGCAGCAGTGGGGGCTGCCTGGTCAGGGGAGCCCTGTCTAGCAGTCCCCCACAGTCTCCTGGAGTATAGCTGTCCCTCAACTCACCAGCAAACACTCCCCGTGCGACCACACCCTCTCCCTTAGTTTTCTCACTCACACACTATCTCTGCAGTCTGCCTTCCCATTGGCAGCCATCTTCCAGTCATTCTGATAGATAATTATTTATTACCTTTTTAAAATACATATATTCTTCTTTTTCTTAAAGAAGTCCCTTTAACATTTCTTGCACTACTGGTTTGATGGTAATGAACTCCTTTAGCCTTTTTTTGTTTGTTTGTTCTGGGAAGCTCTTGGTTTCAGATAATTGCTTTTCATTACTTTGCATACCATGCCAGTTCCTTCTTTTTTTAATTTATTTAAATAAATCTTTATTCAGATTATTACAATTATTTCTCCTTTTTCCCCCCCATAGCTCCCCTCCACCCATTTCCCACCCCACCTTCTGCCCTTACCTCCCCCCCCACTGTCCTCATCCATAGGTGTATGATTTTTGTCCAGTCTCTTCATGAACCCCCCATACCCCTTCCCCCCTGAGAATTATCAGTCCACTCCCTTTCTATGCCCCTGATTCTATTATATTCACCAGATTATTCTGTCCCTCAGGTTTTTAATTCATTTGATTTTTAGGTTCACTTGTTGACAGATATGTATTTGTTGTTCATAATTTTTATCTTTACTTTTTTCTTCTTCCTCTTCTTTAAGAATACCTTTCAGCATTTTATATAATACTGGTTTGGTGGTGATGAAATCCTTTAGCTTTTTCTTGTCTGTGAAACTCTTTATCTGCCCTTCAATTCTGAATGATAGCTTTGCTGGGTAGAGTAATCTTGGTTGTAGGTTCTTGCTATTCATCACATTGAAAATTTCTTGCCACTCCCGTCTGGCCTGCATAGTTTCTGTTGAAAAGTCAGCTGACAGTAGTATGGGTGCTCCCTTGTAGGTAACTAACTGTTTTTCTCTTGCTGCTTTTAATATTCTCTCTTTGTCTTTTGCTCTTGGCATTTTAATTATGATGTGTCTTGGTGTGGTCCTCTTTGGATTCCTTTTGTTTGGGATTCTGTGGGCTTCCTGGACTTGTAAGTCTATTTCTTTCACCAGGTGGGGGAAGTTTTCGGTCATTATTTCTTCAAATAGGTTTTCAGTATCTTGCTCTCTCTCTTCTTCTGGCACCCCCATAATTCTGATGTTGGTATGCTTGAAGTTGTCCCAGAGTCTTCTTACATTATCTTCAACTTCTTGGATTTTTTTTTTGCTTTTTGCTTTTTCGGTTGAGTGTTTTTTGCTTCTTTGTAATTCAATTCTTTGACTTGATTTTTGTGTTCCTCTTGTCTGTTTTTGGGTCTCTGTATAATATTTTTTATTTCAGTCAGTGTATGTTTAATTTCTAGTTGGTCCTTTTTCATATCTTCGAGGGTCTCGTTATATTTATCGGCCTTTTCTAGGATATTCTTAAAAAGCCTTATAACCGTGGTTTTGAATTCTATATCCAGTCGTTTGTTTTCCTCCATTTCTTTCGTTTGTGATCTGATTCTTTGACGCCGCATTTTCACGCTTCCCTGAGTTGTTAAGGTAGATTTGTGTGCTAGGTTTCCAGTATGGCCCAGTGGGTCTGCCTCCCCAGTTAACCTGAGGTGGACACTCTTGGTGCACCCTTTTGTGGACTGTGTGTACAGCCTTGTTGTAATTAAATCTTGATTGTTGTTGGTATCACTGGGAAGAATTGACCTCCAGGCCAGTTGGCTGTAAGGATCAGCTGTGTCTATGCTGGGAGAAGTTCGGTGCTGGAGACAGCCTTATAGGATTAGACTTGCCAAATTGCAATAGCCTCTGTGCTCAGCTTGGATGGGGTGGAGTCTCAGTTTTGGCTTCCCATCAGCCTTGCCCTTGCGCGCACGTGCGTGCCTTCAGACCTCTGCCTTCCCGGCTCCTGAGTCTCCGCCCGAGAGTCCAGACTCCCCCCACAAGAGCGTGGGTCCCCAGGGGCTCGCTTGGAACTGGGGTTCACTGCTGTCAGAACTGGGGCTCAGTGCATTCAGGAGCCTCTGACTCCCTTCCACTAGGGAAAGCCTGTGGCAACCTCCACAGCCTTTGTGCGCACTGGCACGCGCGCGCTTTCAGTCCTCCGCCTTCCCCGGCTCCCGAGTCTCCGCCAGAGTCCAGACTCCTCCTGTAAGAGCGTGGGTCCCCAGGGGCTCGCCCGGAACTGGGGTTCAGTGCAGTCAGAACTGGGGTTCAGTGCGGTCGGTCGGGGGCTTCCTTCCCCCTTCCGCCAGAGAAAGTCAGCCAGGCTCTCAGCCGCCCTTCCTCTCTGCGCGCACAAAGACCCTTTGCGTACCTCCAATTCTCTGTGAGCTTTTCTCTTTCCTTCTAGTTGTAGAATTTTCACTCAGCCAGCTTTCCTGTGGTTCTGGATGGTGTCCGTTCTGTCTTTTAGTTGTAGTTTTGAAATTGTTGTGCGAGGCAGCAGTTTAGGTGTTTACCTATGCTGCCATCTTGGTTTCTCCCATGCCAGTTCCTTCTGATATGAAGTTTTTTTGTTGGAAAATCAGCTGACAGCCTTGTGGGACCTTCCTTGTAGGTAACTAACTTTCTCTCTTGATGCCTTTAAGATTCTCTCTTTGTCTTTAACCTTTTTATTTAAATTATGATGTGTCTTCGAGTGGGTCTCTTTTTGTTTTTCTAGGTTAATAGTCTCTCTGCTTCTGAACTTGTGTGACTTTTTCCTTCACCAGGCTAAGGAAGTTTTCTGTCATTATTTCTTCAAACAAGTTTTCTATTTCTTGTTCACTTTCTTCTCTTCTGGTGTGCCTATGATGCTGATATTATTATGTTTCATGTTGCTCCACAGTTTTCTTAAGCTATCCTCATTTTTAAAAATTCTTTTTTCTTTTTTGTTGCTCTGATTGAATGTTTTTTTTTTTCTTTCTACCTTGTTTTCCTTCTGGCAACCATCTTTTTATCTATGATTTGTTTTTGTTTCATTTTGGTTGTTCATTTGTTTTGTTTTTAGGTTACACATATAAGTGAAATCATATGGTATTTGTCTTTATCTGTTCAGCTTATTTCACTTAATGCAATACTCTCTAGGTCCATCCATATTGTTCCAATTTGGGATATTTCATTCTTTTTTTATGGCTGAGTAATATTCCATTATATGTATATACACAACCACATCTTCTTTATCCATTCATCTCTCAATGGATACCTAATTGCTTCCATGTCTTGGCTATTGTAAACAATGCTGCAGTGGGCATAGGGGTGCATATATCTTTTGAATTACTGTTTTTGTTTTCTTCACGTAAATACCCAGAAGTGAAATTCCTGGATCATGCAATGCCAGGGCTGACCAGCAGACCCTGAGTGATGGATGAATGGATTACTCTGACATAACCTTTGCTGTGAAAGAGAGGGCTAAGGGACTGCCTGGCTAAAGGAACCAGACAGCCTCGATTGCTTGTCTCGTTAGGCTTTTATTATAGCAGCAGTTTGAGATAAAGTTTATCTTTTAGATATAATCAGTAGGGTAAGTAACATTGGGAGGACACATGTGTCTACAGTGTCCTTTAAGCAAGGACACCCAAAGATTAAGCATAAGGATTCCAGCAAACACCAGGGGTCTGCACATACACAGACTTGTTTGGAAAGGTCAAGGAATAATTAGGGGCATTGCCTTTGGCACTCCCCTAAGTTGGAATTCCAATAAACAGGTTGTGTGGCCTTCTATGCACTTCCCTTTTTGTGGAATGTCCTCCTTACAAACTTTCCAACCAAGTTTTGTGTGCTCCTCAACAATGCAGTTGTTCTATTTTTAATTTTTTCCATAGTGGCTATACCAGTTTACAATCCCACCAACAGTGCATGAAGGTTCTTTTTTTATCCCACACTTGCCAAAAGTTGTTATTTGTTGTCTTTCTGATAATAACATTCTGACAGGTGGTTTTAATTTGCATTTCCCTGATATTTGTGAGGTTGAGCATCTTTTTTTTTTTTTAAAGTGTGTAATGTGTCTGTCATCTTTATGTTTTCTTTGGAGAAATGTATATGCAAGTCCTCTGTCGCATTTTAAAATTAGATTATTTTTTATGTTGAGTGTATGATTAGTTTATGTATTTTGGATATGAACCCCTTATTGGATATATCATTTACAAATATGTTGTCCTATTCAGTAAGTTGCCTTTTTGTCTTGATGGTTTTCTTCACTGCACAAAAGCATTCCCAACACTATTTAGTAGAGACAGTATTTTTCCCATCCTAAAAATAAATAGTGTATGAAAGATTCCCCAACACTATTTAGTAAAGAGACTTTTTCCCCCTAGTGCTCAATAGTAAGAACTACACTAATCCCCCTGTATCAATGGTTTTGCTTTTCAGTTTCAGCTACACATGGTCAACTGTGGCACAAAAATATTAAATGGAATATTACATAAATAATTAATTTGTATATATTCAAGGTTTCCCAAAAATGTAAACACACTTTAAGAGCTGATGGTCAATTGATGTTTCTTTCTTTTCAGATTTAACCCATTGGAATTAATGTGTAATACGTGTGTATACATTTTTTAGGGACACCCTGTATATTTGTTGAAGTTCTCACTGAGTTTATTCTTCTTTCAAGTTTGTTGAACATTTAAAAATATATATTTTTTATTGGTTTCAGAGAGGAAAGGAGAGGGCTAGAGAGATAGAAATATCAATGATGAGAGAGAATCATTGATCGGTTGCTCCATGCCCCACACTGGGGATCGAGCCTGAAACCCGGGCATGTGCCCTGACCGGGAACAGAATTGTGACCTCCTGGTTCACAGGTCAACACTCAATCACTGAGCCATACCAGCCACGCTCATTGGACATTTTTATAACCAATGCTTTGAACTCTTTATCTGTACATTGCTTATCTCCGTTTCACTTAGTTCTTTTTCTGGGGTTTTATTTCACTCTTTAGCTTGGAATATATTTCTCTATTTCCTAATTTTGGCTGTCTCTTAGTGATTGTTTCCATGAATTGGGCAAAACAGCCACCACTCCCAGTCTTAGAGTGGCCTAGTGTAGTAGTTTCCCCTTTGTAGACTGTGTGTATCAGGTGTCTTTGGCCAGCTGAACCTGGAGCTGGACTTGGCATGGGTTGCACATAGACTTTGGGGCATGTTGCACCAGGGCCAATTTGATAAGCCAGTTGGAGCTGGAGCTGGAGCTGGTGGAAGTGCTAGGGGCAAGTTGTGCCAGAGCCTGGACCTATAGCTGAAGTGGGCCTGGTCTGTGGGAAGTCCAGCAGATAAGCCTCAGAGACAGGAGCTGTAGTTGGTGCTAGCTCCAATGGCTGGTAATCCCCGGAGAAAGCCTGCTCAGGTCCAGAGCTGAAGCCAGAGTGGATGTGAGCCACCGAGAGTCCTGGAGCAAGCAGGGATGATAGGAAGTCCTAAGGGCAAGCTTCTCTGGGTCCCAGAGCTACGTCTGAAGAGGGCATGGGCTATGGAAAATCTTGGAAGCATGCCACAGGCTGAGGTAGGTCTGGGACTAGGGATGTACTAGGACAGCCGTGGTGGGCCATCTAGAATTCCTGAACTATACTCTTGCTTGTACAATCAAGGTGGACAGAGAGTGCAACAAATGATGCTTTCTGGTACCTCTGACAAGAGATTTTCTGGAGTAGTGATGGAGATTATGGGAGAGTTGGATGTGGCAGTGTTTGTATACCTGGACCCACAAGTAATACAAATGTTGAACGGACTGACAGGCACCAGTTTCAGCTTTTTAAAAAATGCTGAGTTCCACTTCCATTTATAAAAGCCACAAAAGACTATCACTTATACTTTAACAAACAGGTAAATCAGGATGATCTATAAAACCATAGGTTTTTTGGAGCCCTTCAGAGAACTAGGTAATGAGGCAAGAAGGTGAAATGAGTTCCAGAGGGTGACAGGCCTCTCCAAGGGGAGAGAGGACACATGAACTCTTTTTATGTTGGAGAACACAAAAAGAAGAAGGAAAGAAAGACTGGGATTTTAATAAATTACTAAAGATTGAGTAAGTGTTAGTAGGACAGTTTGGAATTCTTAGAAGGTTCACACTCCCTTACCAGCCATTTTCTGCAGGTGTCCACCAGTGCTCATGAGAAGATAGAGGCAGGTCAGGAAGGCAGGAAGATTAACCCTTGGAACATAGGCACAAAACCCCATCTACTTCCCAGATTCTTTTCTAATAAGAAGTAAAAGTTGTCAGCTACTGGGATGGGGTAGGAAAACTTATTGAACTTTTTATAGGATTTCTGCTGGGAAATGGGTAAACGCAAAAGAATCTTTTACTGGTGGTGAAGGGTAGGAACTCTCTTGAGCTAGGGATCCCACACTGTAGAAAATGAACGCCTTTGTCCATTAAGGGAGGGGCAGGAAAGTTACCCATATAAGAGCACCTATAAGGCAGAATTCGCCTGTAACAGTGGGAAGGGGAAGAAATGTTGAGAAAGTTCCACTTCTGTAGTCCAAGTGCATAGGGCTTGTCTAAGACTGAGCCTGGAGCAAGGAAACCAAGAACTTCCAATGCCCTCAGAACACATCTTACAACAAACAAGCCATATCAGCCTACTCTGAGACCAATAACAGAGACCGCCCCACCCCCGATCCCCTGCCCCGAGTGACAAAGGTAGATAGTACCTGCTAAAAGCTGAAAGTGTACACTCAGAAAGATTCCTGACACCTCATGCCTCACACTAAGAATTGCTTAATGTGGTCTGTGGTGCCCTTCACACAGTTACAGCAACAAAAGACCAACACACCCAGCTCAATACTGACTAAATGGACTCAATCCCACACACTAGTGGTTTGACAGATGCAAAGTGAGCTATTTACATGTATAAAGATTACTTCTCTCATTTTCTCCTGTTCTTTTGCATACAATGTCCATCATTCAGTAAAAAACGATGAGATACACAAAAAGCAAGAAAATAAGAAAAGAATTATTAAGAAATAAAGCAGTGAATACAACTAAACAAGATAATGACCAAAATTTGGAAACACCAAGCAGGATATTAAGTTAACCATGATTTATTGCTGGGATGCAAGGTTGGTACAATATCCATAAATCAATATGATACATCACATAAACAAAGTGAATGATAAAAATCATATGATCATATTAATAGGTGCATAAAAAGCTTTTTACAAAATCCAACATCCATTTATGATACAAATTCTCAGCAAAGTGAGAATACAGGGAACATGTCTCAGCATAATAAAGGCCAAATAAGACAAACCCTCAGCTTACATTAGACTCAATGGGGAAAATCTAAGAACATTTCACTTAAGAGCAGGAACAAGACAAGAATGACCACTTTCACCACTCTTATTCAAGCCACAGCAATTAGACAAGAAGAAGAAATAAAAGGCATCCAAATTTATTTTTTTTAAAATATTTATTGTTGAAAGTGTTACATATGTCCCCCTTTTCCACCACTGACCCCTTCTAGTCCACCCTCACCCTATAAAAGGCATCCAAATTTAAAGAAAGAAGTACAACTGTTATTATTTGTAGATGATGTAATACTATATAGGGAGAACCCTAAAGATTCCATAAAAAACTACTAGAACTGATGAGTGAATTCAGTAAAGTAGTAGGATACAAAATAGATATTTAGAATTATTTAAAAATATGTTTTTTTATAATTTCAGAAAGGAAGGGGGAGTGAAATAGAAACATCAATGAGACGTCAATCAGCTGTCTCCCGCACACCCACTGGCAATGGAACCAGCAACCTTTTGGTGTATGGGATGACACCCAATCAACTGAGCCACACCAGCCAGGGCAAATTAGTTGCATTTTTGTACACCAATAATAAACTATTAGAAAAGGAAACTAAGAAAAAATTCTTATTTATAATTACCTCAAAAAATAAAATACCTGGGCATAAATTTAACCAAAGAGGTAAAAGACCTATACTCAGAAAACTGTAAGAAAGAATTAGAAGAAAATATAAATAAATAGAAGCATATACTGTGCTCACGAATAGGAAGAATTAAAATTGTTAAATCATCCATACTGCCTCAACAATCTATAAATTTAATGTAATCCTATAAAAAAAAAACCAATGTCTTTTTTCACAGAACTAGAACAAATAATCTAAAAATTTATGTGAAACCACAGCAATCTTTAGAAAGATGAACAAAGTTGGAGGTATCACACTACCTGATATTGAACTATAGTACAAGAAAATAGCATGGTACTGGTTATAAAAACAGACACATAGATCAATGAAACAGAATAGAGAGCCCAGAAATAAAACCATGCCCATATGGTCAATTAATATATGACAAAGGAGGAATGGGTATATAATGGGGTTAAGACAGTTTATTCAATAAATGGTGTTGGGAAAATTAGACAAATACATACAAAAATGAAACTAGACCACTTTCTTACACCATACACAAGAATAAACTCAAAATGGATCAAAGACTTAAATGTCTCAAGCCATATAATTCCTAGAAGGAAACATAGGCAGTAAAACCTGACATTCCTCTTAGCAATATATTTTTTTTATGGTATAACTCCTTGGGCAAGGGAAACAAACAAACAAAAAGAAATAGGACTACATCAAACAAAAAAGTTTTTGCACAGCAAAGGAAACCAACAAAATGAAAAGAGAACCTGCTAAGTGGGGGGGAGATATTTGCCAATGATCTATCCAATAAGAGGTTAATATCCAAAATTTATAAAAAACTCATACAACTCAATACCCCCAAGTCCTCACAAACAATCCAATTAAAAAAAGAGGCAGAGGACCTGAATGGACACTTGTGCAAAAAGGACATACAAATGGCCAATAGACATATGAAAAGATGCTCAATATCACCAATCAGCAGAGAGATGCAAATTAAAATCACAATGAGATATCACCTCATACCTGTCAGAATGGCTAATAAATCAACAAACAACAAGTATTGTTATGAATACGGTGAAAGAGAACCTTAGTGCACTGTTGGTGGAAATGCAGATTGGGGCAGGCACATGGAAAAAAGTATGGAGGTTCCTCAAAAAATTAAAAATGGCCTGGCCAGTTGGTTGAGTGTCACCCCATGCACCAAGAGAGCATGGTTCCATTCCCATTCAGGGCACATGCCTGGGTTCCTGGCTCGATCCTCAGAAGGGGACGTTTAGGAGGTAGCCGATCGATGTTGCTCTCTCACTGATGTTTCTGTCTCTCTCTCCCTCTCCCTTACTCTCTGAAATCAATGAAAACATATTAAAAGATTAAAAATGGACTGCCTTATGACCCAGTGATTCCACTTCTGGGTATATATCTGAAGAAACCTGAACCAATAATTCAAAAGATTATATGCACCCCATTTTCATTGCAATGTTACTTATAATAGACAAGGTATGAAAATAACCCAAAGGCCCATCAAGAGATTACTGGATAAAAAAGTGGTGGTACATATATACAGTGGAATATTACTCAGCCATAAAAAGGAATGAAATCTTACCATTTGCAATAGCATAAATGGATCTAGAGCAGCCGTGGGCAAACTATGGCCCACGGGCCGGATCCAGCTGTTCTATCCGGTTCTCTTGCTTTCCCCTCCGCTCCTTTACTTTGAATTTATATTAGTTCACACAAACACTCCATCCATGCTTTTGTTCCGGCCCTCCGGTCCAGTTTAAGAACCCATTGTGGCCCTCGAGTCAAAAAGTTTGCCCACCCCTGATAGAGGATATTATGCTAAGTGAAATAAGTCAGACAGAGAAAGGCAAATACCATAATTTTACTTATATGTGAAATCTAAAGAGCAAAATAAACAAACAAAATAGAAACAGACTCATAGATACAGAGATCAGACTAATGATTGCCAGAGGGGAGGGGTGTTAAGGGCCTGAGTGAAAAAGGTGAAGGGATTAAAAAGTACTAAAAAAATAGTCACAGGGTTGTAAAAGTACAGCATAGGTGATATAGTCAATAATATTATAGTAATGATGTATGGTGCCAGATAGGTACTTGATTTATAGGGGAGAAGGGACCACATTGTAAAGGATATGATTGTCTAACCACTATGTTGTACACCTGAAACTAAGACAAAATAGTATTATATGTAAATTGTAATTGAAAAATAAAATTTAAAAATCTTGAGAATTTAAAATAAAATTAAAAAATTCTCAGATAATATAGTCAGTAGAAACTTCTTTCGTGATAATAAACATTTAAATATCAACATTTAAAAAATTCAAATAAAAATAATAAAAAGAATGAGAAGGAATACAAATAGATAGCTATCATTAATATGCTAAAAGCTCTAGTGGAAAAGGTAGACAACATGCAAAAACAGATGGGGTATTTCAGCAGAAAGATAGAAATTATGATAAAAGACATCAAGGCTAGAAATGAAAAAAAGTGTACATCAAAGATAAAGAATTACTTTTACAAGCTTATAGTAGACTGGACACAGTCAAGATAAATGATCTAAACTGAAATGCAAAGAGCGGAAGGAGTGAAAAAAACAACAAAAAACACCCCTAAATAAAACAGAACATACAGAGATGTGGAACGATTTTTAAAAAATATTCTAATACTCGTATGTAATTAGAATTCCAGAAGAGAAAGAGGAGAGAGAGAGAGAGAGAGAGAGCGAGAGCGAGATATCAGGCAGGAAATATTTGAAGAGATAATGGCTGAGGTTTCATTTGCAATTTCTGTTCAAGTAAACAACCTTCATCTTTTATAGTCATTTTTCTTGGATGTTACCTTCATAAGTTTAATTAATATGCTTAAAATATTTTGCAGTTGTAGATTTTTTAATAAATCTTTATTGTTCAGATCATTACAATTGTTCCCCTTTTATCCCCCCATAGCTCCCCTCCACCCGGTTTCCACCTCACCCTCTGCCCTTACTCCCCCCCCCGACCCGACTGTCCTCATCCATAGGTGTACGATTTTTGTTCAGTCTCTTCCAGCACCCCCCACACCTCTTTCCCCCCGAGAATTGTCAGTCCACTCCCTTTCTATGCCCCTGATTCTATTATATTCACCCTTTTATTCTGTTGATCAGATTTTTTTATTCACTTGATTTTTAGATTCACTTGTTGATAGATACGTATTTGTTGTTCATAATTTTTATCTTTAACTTTTTCTTCTTCTTCCTTTTCTTAAAGAATACCTTTCAGCATTTCATATAATACTGGTTTGGTGGTGATTAACTCCTTTAGCTTTTTCTTATCTGTGAAGCTCTTTATCTGCCCTTCAATTCTGAATGATAGCTTTGCTGGGTGGAGTAATCTTGGTTGTAGGTTCTTGCTATTCATCACTTTGAATATTTCTTGCCACTCCCATCTGGCCTGCATAGTTTCTGTTGAGAAATCAGCTGACAATCGTATGGGTGCTCCCTTGTAGGTAACTGTTTTTCTCTTGCTACTTTTAATATTCTCTCTTTGTCTTTTGCTCTTGGCCTTTTAATTATGATGTGTCTTGGTGTGGTCCTCTTTGGATTTCTTTTGTTTGGGGTTCTCTGCGCTTCCTGGACTTGTAAGTCTATTTCTTTCACAAGGTAGGGAAAGTTTTCTATCATTATTTCTTCTAATAGGTTTTCAGTATCTTGCTCTCTCTCTTCTTCTGGCACCCCCATAATTCTGATGTTGGTACGCTTGAAGTTGTCCCAGAGACTCCTTACACTATCTTCATATTTTTGGATTCTTTTTTCTTTTTGCTTTTCCGGTTGGGTGTTTTTTACTTCTTTGTGTTTCAAATCTTTGACTTGATTATTGCAGTCCTCTAGTCTGCTGTTGGATCTCTGTATATTATTTTTTATTTCAGTCAGTGTATTCTTAATTTCTAGTTGGTCCTTTTTCATATCCTCGAGGGTCTCGCTAAATTTATCAGCCTTTTCTAGAAAATTCTTGAAAAACCTTATAACCATGGTTTTGAACTCTATATTCGGTTGTTTGCTTTCCTCCATTTCTTTCATTTGTGACTTGTTTCTTTGTCTCCACATTTTGGCTGCTTCCCTGTGTTGATAGAGTGGCTTTGTGTGCTAGGTGTCTTATAGGGCCCAGTGGCTCAGCCTCCCCAGTTACCTGAGGTGGACACTCTTGGTGCACCCCTTTGTGGGCTGTGTGCACAGTCTTGTTGTAGTTAAGCCTTGATTGTTGTTGGTATCACTGGGAGAAATTGACCTCCAGGCCAATTGGCTATGAGGATCAGCTGTGTCTACACTGGGAGAACTTCTGTGCTGGAGACACTCTTATGAGACAAGATTTGCAAAAGCCTTTGTGCTCAGTTTAGGTGGGGTGGAGTCTCATGGCGGAGCAGACAGCAATGGCTTCCCATCAGCCCTGCCCTAAGAGGCCCCTGGGTCTCAGTGTCCTGAGGTAATCGCTGCAAGCACCTCTGAGAGAAAGCTGCTCTCAAGTTTTACCCGCTGCCAGACAGTCCAGTTTCTCCCCGAATGAGTCTGGGTCCCCAGAGTCTCGCCCGGAACTGGAGTTCAGAGCCATTGGGAGCTTTAGTCTCCCTCCTGGTTGAGAAAGCCAGCCGCATATTCAGTTGCAAGCCCTCTCTGCGCGCGCGCGCATGGGTACCTCTGTCTTCCACAGTTCCTCTGAGTCTCAGTGTGCTTTTCTCTTTCCTGACATTCCAGTTTCTCCCCTTATAAGTCTGGGTCCCAGAGTTTCGCCCGGAACTGGAGTTCAGAGCCATCAGGAGCTTTTGTCTCCCTACTGGTTGAGAAAGCCAGCTGCGTACTCAGTTGCCAGCCCTCTCCGCATGTGTCTCAGTACCTCTGCGTTTTGCTGCTCCTCTGAGTCTCAGTGTGTTTTTCTCTTTCCTTCTAGTTGTAGAATTTCCACTCAGCCAGCCTTCCTGTGGTTCTGGATGATGTCCGTTTTGTCTTTTAGTTGTAGTTTTGAAATTGTGCGAGGCAGCAGTTTAGGTGTTTACCTATGCCGCCATCTTGGTTCCTCCTTAACCAATTTGAGATATAATTCACATACCATACAATTCACCCTTTAAAAGTAAATGCTTTATATTCTATGCATAGAATTGTGTATTTATCCCTACAATAAATTTTAGAACCTCTTCATTATTTCAAAAATATAACTTAGCCATCACCCCATGTCAGGTTTTTCCAGAGAATTACCTTTTGTGGCTGTTGTGAGGATTGGCAATTCTGAAATTTTCAGATGTAGCTATAGGCTGAAAATTCTAGAAGTTATTTGTAAAATTCAGAGTAGATATTACAGTATTAAGTTTGAAAGCAGTGTGGATGTAGAATTCTTTCCTCTTTGAGAGATCTCAATCTTTAAGGCCTTTGATTGATGAGCCCCACCCACATTCTAGATAGCAGTCTGCTTCACTCATAGACTGTTGATTTAAATATTAATACATCTAAAAAGTACCTTCACAGAAACATCTAGAATGGTGTTTGTCCCAGCTACTGGACACTGTAGTCACTGGTTCTGGGTGACTGATTATGAACACCTCACACTACCCGAAAATGTGCCCTCTCCCTATAAACATCCTGAGCTCTGCTGTCCCAAACCCTCTGCCAGGAGATGAGATCCTAAAAGTTTTAGGGGATCAAGAGAAAGATGGGCTCCAAAGTCACACACACACACACACACACACACACACACACACACACACACTCAAGTTAGGGAGAAGACATATATTGAGAATGGGATAGATGAGGAGAGGGAATAGATAAACAGAAAATGCAATACTAGAGACAGGAAGAATGCGTGTTTGAGGAGGATGAAGAAGGAAGAGACTCTTACTATGATCTTGCAACAGTTTCTTCAGTTCCACAGAAATAGAGAAGCAAGAATGTATGACCAAAGTGAAATGACACATATATGATGGGAATGTCAGGGTAACTTGTAACTTCCCTTTTTATGGACCTCTCAGGGCACAACCAATGTGCCAGAGTGCCAGGGTGGAGACCACAGAATCCCTCATTGTTATTGTTATCTTGTTAATTGTTGACTGTTAGCTATCCTGCACCCACCTATGTAAAAGAAGCATGTGTCTATCATTTTACTTTTTAATCCCAGAAGTTTCCCCTGATTTTCTTTCTCACACCTCCCTAATCTATCAACAATGGATTTCATGTAACCCACTTACATCTCCTCCTTTTGTAACCAAACAACCAAGGGGTCCAGGCTGCCTGCTACTACTTCAGCCAATTAAGCAGAGACAGTGTTGAATCATATAAACGTTTATTCCAATAATGCTGGTAGTATGGGAGAGCAGCAGGTCATCCACAAAACTCTGCTCTGCCTCTCCCCATGAGGCAGCTGCTTACATTGGGTAGAAGGACAAAGATTATATGGGAAAGTGGGAATTACAGGCATGGGAAAGCAGGCATGATATAACTATTACAGGTTACAAGTCATGCAGGCTGGGGGGTGTTAGAAATGAGGCAAGCCACCCAAAACCAGGGATCCTGGCAGAATACAAAGCATACTCAGGAGCCAGACAACAAGGCAAATATCTGCTCCTGCAGGATGGTGCGCAGGCCCAGGGTATGGGAGCAAATGCACAGTGAGTGGGCGGTCTACTCAGGCTTTTATGCTTGATGAACGTCATCTGTACCTCACTTTTTTTTTCTGAGAAAAAGGATGTTTTATTACTTTGACTTCACCATAATTATAATTATTATCATTTATAAAAGTTACATAAATGCAGGCTGATCTTGAAAGCTTAAAAAAAGCCAAATATAAAGTACAGAAAATAAATTCAATTTAAAAATGTACTGACATAATTCTTTTATATGCTATGCAAAATCCTAGCAAGAATTGTTGCAATAATTATTCAAAGTAATATTAAAGATAATATGAAAGATGTTTGGTCTTAAATGTAAATTTAAATGCACAGTGTCTATAATAGATCAGAGTTAAAATTATATTTGCAATTTCTAACAGAAAAAATAAGTTAGTTTGCAAATACTCTGTATTCTTCCAGGAAATAAGAAAGCAGATCAAGAATCAAATGTTGCATAGTTTTATCAACCTTTGACACCTTTGACAGATAATTTTTCAGGGTAGCTAAAATGAGCAATGGTAAAGCTCTACAAATATAACTAAACCATCTGTTATACTAGAGCTAGTACAGCTGACCCCTTGAACAATGCGGCGGTTGGGGTGCTGACCCCATGTACAGTCAAAAATCTACATATAACTTCGGTCGGCTCTCCACATTCACAGATTCCCAACCTCAAGTAGAAAATACTGTTTTGATCCAAGGTTGGTTGAATGCATGGATGCACAACCCGGGAATACGAAGAAACAACTGTATATTTATTGAAAAAAAATCTGCATGTAAGTAGATCTGGCCAGTTCTAACCCATGCTGTTCAAAGATTAACTGTATTTTTATTTGTAGAGTTTACAAATAAAAATGTAACAAATAATTATAAGCCAGTATTGGCAGGAATACCAAATATTATTTTACAACTGCCACTGTGTGTTTCTTCTTCTCTGACACAATTGGCACAGATCCAGGCTTGCTATGCTTGAGACGATTCACTTCCTTCCATCTTCAAGCTTCTTTCATGATGCGCTGTTCTTGAATCTGGCTGTAGATCGGTTTTGGTAGCTGATGGTGATGAGCGATGCGTTTTATAAGAGGATGATGTTGAAATTTCTCCTTCAACTTCTGGTTATAATTTTTGGCTGCCTTTTCTCATGATGTAAGCACACCCAATTTTTCAGAAGCATTAGCTTTCCACAGAGGAATGTTCATTTCATCAGGTCCACACATAATGTACTTGTTATCGGAAGTCCATTTTACACAGATAACATATTGCATTCTCTTTGTGTGATATACTTTCCTGCTTCTACTTTTATCCACAGGAAAGATTTGAATAGATTTATCAAAACTAGCGGGCACAAACTCTTCCCCAGTGGGAGAATAATTCACGTCTAGCACCGCAGACACGCGATCCATGTGCACCATAACAGGAGTGTCCAATGCACGCATACCAAAAGTATATAAGTTGTAATCTTCATTTGCTGCATTAAAAATGAAAGCTTCCATAGGATTCCAACAAATTGTATTTGTTCTCATATCTAAGATGACCTTTTTTAGAGGAGTAGCTTGCCTCATATCACACAGTACTACCAGTGGCCCAGTGCACGAAATTCATGCACATTAAAAGGGAATTAATAGAGGAAATATTTTAATATTGCTATTTGCCCTTTGCCAGGGATGGGGACGTGAGCCTCACATCCCTGGGCCAGCACAGGGGGTGGGGACACGAGTCTCATGTCCCCTGGCTGGCGCAGGAGGCAGGGATGTGAGCCTCACATCCTGGGCCCATTGCCAGGGGCAGGGACATGAGCCTCCCCACCCCGGGCCTGTTGCTGGGGGCGGGGACGGGAGCCTCAAGTTCCCGGGCTGGCGCAGGGGGGCGGGGACATGAGCCTCATGTCCCTGGGCAGTGCAAGTCCCTGCCCACTGATGCTGCAAGTCCCTGCCCATCTACTCCTGCTTCAGATGCAGCCTGCTGATCGGTCGTTATGTGACGATGTCCTGACCAATTTGCATATTATCCTATCCTATCTAATAAAAGAGCAATATGCAAATTAACCATCACTCTGCTACACCAACAAGCCACGCCCACCAGCCAATCAGGAGTGAGTATGCAAATTAACCCAACCAAGGTGGCTATGGCCATAGAGAGCAGGAGGGAGGCTTGGGTTTCCCTGGCAATGGAGGAAGCCAAGCTTTCCACCTGCCCTTGCCGGCCTAGGCCTCCACTCAAGGCTATAAAGTTTCAATGATAGAAGATAAATATAGCCCAACAGAAATGGCGGCAGCCACAGAGCTGGAAAGAGCAGGAGGCTAGGGTTGCCCCCGGTGATGGAGGAAGCCAAGCTTTCCGCACACCCTGGCCGGCCCAGGCCTCCGCTTAAGGCTACAAAGTTTCAATTATAGAAGATACATAAACCCCAACAGAAATGGCTGCTGCCACGGAGCAAGCAGAAGGCTTGGCTCCGCTCCAGGCTACAAAGTTTCAATTATAGAAGATAAATAAACCCCAGATACCAGGGCCTCTGCTTGGGTTGCCAGGGGGTGTGGCCGGCCTGCAAACCACCACAGGCCCCTCGCCCAGGCTGCCCCACACCCCAAGGGGACCCCCACCCTGATCTGGGACACCCTTCATGGCAAACCAGCTGGCCCCACCCATGCACCAGGCCTCTATCCTATCTAATAAAAGAGTAATATGCAGATTGACCATCACTCCAACACACAAGATGGCTGCCCCCATGTGGTCAAAGATCCTGCCCCCATGTGGACACAAGATGGCCACCACAAGATGGCCAGCAAGCGAGGGCAGTTGGGAGGGACCAGGCCTTAAAGGGAGGGCAGTTGTGGGCGATCAGGCCAGCAAGGGAGGGTAGTTAGGAGGGACCAGGCCTGTAAGGGAGGGCAGTTGGGGGCAATCAAGCCTGCAGGGGAGGGCAGTTAGGGGTGAACAAGCCGGCAGAGGAGGGAAGTTGGGGGCGACCAGGCCTGCAGGGAAAGGCAGTTGGGAGGGACCCAGGCCTTCAGGGGAGGGCAGTTGGGGGGGAGGACCCAGGCCTGCAGGGGAGGGCAGTTGGGGGCAACCAGGCTGGCAGGGGAGGGCAGTTAGTGGTGACCAGGACTGCAGGGGAGGGCAGTTAGGGGAAAACAGGCTGGCAGGGGAGCAGTTAGGCATCAATCAGGCTGGCAGGGGAGTGGTTAGGGGGTGATCAGGCTGGCAGGCAGAAGCGGTTAGGGGCAATCAGGAAGGCAGGCAGACGAGCAGTTGGGAGCCAGCAGTCCTGGATTGTGAGAGGGATGTCCGACTGCCCGTTTAAGCCCGATCCTACCAGGATCGGGCTTAAACGGGCAGTTGGACATCCCTCGAGGGGTCCCAGATTGGAGAGGGTGCAGGCTGGGCTGAGGGACACCACCCCCCCCCCGTGCACGAATTTTGTTCACCAGGCCTCTAGTCTACACTAATAAAAGAGAAAGATGCAAATTGACCATACCTCCGCCACACCCACCAGCCAATCAGGAATGATTATGCAAATTAACCTGACAAAGATGGTGGCAGCCCCGCCCCACAGCCGCTCCGGGCCTGTGGGAGTCAGAGAAGTCGAGCGCCAGCGCCTGAGGCTGGCTGTGGCCAGGGAGACCAAGAAGCCGCCTGCCCTGTGATTCCAGGCTGCAGCCATCCAGAGAAGTCACCCACACTGCATCCCAGGGAAGATGGAGAAACTGCCCGCCTGCAGTCCAGGCACCAGCACCTGTGGCTGGCTACGGACTGGTAGGCGGAGAAGCTGCCCACCCCGCGGTCCTGGGCGCCAGCACTTGCAGCTGCAGCCCAGGTGAAGCCACCTGCCCACCATCCCCTGAGGCTGCAGCCGGCCTGGGCACCTATGGCTGACCAGAGGAAGGGAAGCCCGGATCCCGGGTGCCTGTGGTCAGCTGGAGGAGGGAATCCTGGGTCCTGGGTGTGGGGCCGAAGCAGAGGTGGTTAGGGGCAATCAAGCCAGCAGGGGAGCAGTTAGGGATGATCAGGCTGGCAGGCAGAAGCAGTTAGGGGCAATCAGGCAGGCAGACGAACGGTTAGGAGCCAGCAGTTCTGGATTGTGAGAGGGATGTCCGACTGCCGGTTATCCTCTGAGGGGTCCCAGATTGGAGAGGGTGCAGTCTGGGCTGAGGGACACCCCTCCCCCCCTCCCATTCATGCACCAGGTCACTAGTTATTAGATAGATATTCCTGTCAGAAGCACAACTTCCCAAGAGAAATATCTCAATTGGGTTAAATTTAACACTACTTATACTGTCAAATCCCCAGGTCATTGAACATATAGGACTGGTTTTCTGTTCATCCCAAATGTCTACTTCCTGTCCACATGTGGCAAAAATTCCTTCTTTCCAGTGATGATCAGTTCCTGTATACACTGTGTTTCCTAATATTGTATGTAATGGCTCTTGCTCTTCTCCAAAGCCTAGTCCATGCATTTGCCAGTGCTTCATGGTTTTGTGATCACCAACAGTAAAAAAAGAACTCCCACAAAAACGAGTACCTATTCTTCGTACAAAACCTTCACATGCCTGTATTGTACGGATACAGTTTTGTTTGGTCAAGTTCCAAATTCTGACCTCTCCATCACATGCCCCAGAAAGGACAGTAGCCAGGCTCTTTGGATACTTTGCCAAACAATTGACTCCATCTCGGTGACCATCCAGAGAAGGAAGGAAGGAATGGTTTTGCAAATACCCATTCCAGTTTGGTAGCATTTAAAGCTCTTATGTATTCTTGTGGGACCTCAAAACGATGTAAGGTAGGATCATAGTTTCTTGGAACTCTCTGTAAGTCCAACTTGGTTTCGTGGACATAGTTGTCCGGGTTCAGGCTCAGCATCTTCACCTTTATCTTGGCTGCCAGTGTTCGCCCACTCCATGAGCCTTTCCCTCTGGGTTCCGGGTACTGCCCCCTCCTCTAACACCCCCTCACTTCTTTTTTACATAAAAAATCAAGGTTAATAGTTTATTATACTCTGGATAGAGATATTGAGGGAGCAGAGAACTCTGCTGTACTCAGGGTGTATGGAATATTCACTTATACACTGGATACACTTTACAATACTGGAAGGCACGAACACCCACAGGGCATTAAGGCAGAGGAGACACGCGAGGTCTTCATGCCAATGACACAGTCCCTCCCTTGGGGCCTGACAGGTTACAAGTTAACACTGAGGGATGCAGTGACTGGTTAATGAGGGTTAAGGGGACCCCGGCAGGGACACTTGAGGGGCACATTTACAGGAGTGCCCAGGACAGTGCCCTATGCCTGCTGGTTCCCAGGGACCAGGAGCGGGGCAAGGCTCCTTCCCAGGCTGAGCTGGGTGGGTGGTGGGGCTCATGTATGGCCTGTTGCTGAGGTCATGGGTGCATCTGCCCCATTTAATGCACATGTAACACGTGAAGAGGCCTGTCATACCGACTCATCAGACCAGGGATGGCTCCCTGGAGTCCTGGGTGCCCGTGACCACAGGGAGGGCATGTTGCCCCTGGACCATGGGTTTGAGAGCAAAGGTGCCCTGCTTCTTGGGTGTCCAGGATGGGGACTGCAGGGAGGCCCAGTTCCATGACTCCCGTGGGCTACGAGTCTCACACCCTCTGGCTCTGACTTGTATACAGGCCTGTGCATCTTCATCCGAAAGGTAAGGGGCCAGCCCCTGTCTGCTCCTCGATTCCCGCAGGGATAGGTGGAGGGCTCCCAGGGACCAAGACCTCAGGCCTGGGGGAGCCAGCAGTCCCTGCGGCCACAGGCTTGAGAGGAAGAAGGTCACCTGGGGGCCCAGGCGGAGTTTGGCACAAAAATGAGGCACTTGCGTTTGGTGCTTTGATGGAAGCTGCAGGGGGCCCACTGCCCTGGTGGTCCCAGCCCCTTCCCATGCCTCAGACACCCTTGACAGGAGCCCACCAGGCTAGTCCCTGTGCCTCACTCTTGATTGGAAGGGCTTAGGCTCCCAGTCTTGTGTGATTGGCTAATTTAAAGGAAAAAGGGAGAGGTTGACCTTTGCCATTTCAAAATGGCCACCCCCAGGGGAACTGCAAGTCACGGAGCCAAAATGGAGGCTGCCTCAACTCCTCTCTTTGACAGAAAAGATTACCTGTTTATTCTCACAGGAGGTGGTCGCAAGCCTCTGAGCCCCGGGACCAGATTATAGGCACCTGGGGTTGGGGTTGTAAATGGTGGGAGCCTCTGGGACTAGATTGTTTGAGCCACAGGTTGTAAATCTTTCCATAATGGAAGGCAGTTCTCAGGACAGGAGGATGGACTGCCTTCCAATGTTAGCTCCCCTGTCCCTGGGAGTACAGCTCTCATCCAGGTTAGAATGTGCTTTCTCTAATCAGAACAGAACCATTATGGTTATCAGAGCATGATTACTGTTTCTTACCATTGTAGCTGGTCCCCAGTATTCTATTTCTGCCCCTAACACTTTCATTGTAATGTATACAACAAGGTGAAGAACTGCCGTTCTCCAGAGCATTATCCGAATCTATTGAGATTCTGCTTCCTGGCAATTGTTGACAGTTTAGCATAAATAAACTCACAAAAAGTCTTTACAGGTTTGCATGTTCCTTACGTGAATGGTGGCCCTTTGCAGGCAGATGGTTGCATGGCCCATGGGTGGAAGGACATGATTCTTGGGGAGGTAGACAAGTGTGCCTTCTCATGCCACATGGCATCATGCCTGACTGGCTGGCACACTTGTTGGTGCCCCTCTGGAGCCCCATGATGTGCTGGCTCACCTTCAAGGTGGCATCATGGGTGTTCCACTGCTGCTTTTCCATGTAGTTGATGCTGATGTCCACACCACACGCAGCCCGTTGGTCTTGGCCAGAACCTGAGCCGGGGAGACACCTGCCCCTGCCTCCTGTTCCGGCTCTCAAACAGGTCATTGGCCTGGAACGGCTCCCCGGGGTTCACAGGTGGCTGACTATGTTGAAGTTGGAGAGGTTTTCTAGTGGGTGCCTGTTTTGCATGGTGTGGTTGATCCTGGAGACTGAGCCACCACCTATTCGTGAGTTCGCACCGGACAATTCCCTCGAGACCCTTCTGCAAATAGGGACCGATGGGCAGGTCAGTGAATCTCTCCTTACTGCCGCGAGTTCCGCCTCCTTCTTAGGGTCATATTTGGACAAGAGCCGAACCTTTGCAGGAGCTTTGGAGGCGTTGGTAGAGGGTGTCATGGGCCTCGGCTGGGGCAGCCCCTGGCAGGTAGGTGCAGGTGGCTTCTGGGTCAAGGTCTGCGTTGGTGGCCTTGGGGCGTTATGGAGGGCGGCCCCAGGTGGTTGGGTGCTGGCACTGTCCTGGTCAAGGTTGGTATTGTGGTCCTCCTGGGTGGCGGGGGCTGTCCCAGGTGGGTGGGTGCAGGCGGCTTCTGGGTCAAGGTCTGCATCGGTGGCCTTGGGGGTGTCTGCTCTGATGGCAGCATTGCCAAGGACGGTCCCGGGCGGGTCTTTGCTGGCACCGTCCTGGTCAGGGTTGGTATTGTGGTCCTCCTGGGAGGCGGGGGCAGTCCCCAGCGCCTGGGCCCGGGCACCGTCCTGGTCAGGGTTGATGGCAGCAACACAGGCATAGGCCAGTTCTATGCTAAGTCTGACCCCGAGGGTGACAGCGCCCTCGGGGTTGGACTCATCATAGAACTCCACGTGGTCGGCAGGGGCTGCGGCATAATCCCTGGTCACCAGAGGGACGTCCTGGCAGATGCGATGGTGGGTGTCGTGCTGGTGTTTACCGCTTCTATAACATGAGGAAACAAGTTTGCTTTTTGCTCAGAAAAGAAATTATTTTATTTCTCAAGGTTGCTCATTGCAAACTCGGCCTTGAGAAATGATTCAAGTAAAGAGAATCCCGGGCATTGCATTCTTTGCACACTTAGCAAGAATGCCCGGGGCAGAGCTGGGACTAGTGTAGGCAGGTGATGTAAAGTATAAGGAGGCATTTATTCTCAGTGTCATGCAAGAACAGGGGCAGCATTTATGTAAACCTGAGTTAGTGTCTCCCTAAATGTTGTGTCTTAGGCACCTCCCTTACTTCAGCCTAGTCCTGGGAGGAGTGCCTGGATGCTCGGGGTCCATGACAGCCTGTCTCTCACTTTGTGTTTGGCCTTCCTAAGCTCTTTCCCTTAGCTTCTTGGGCAGGCTCTAAGGGCAGGATGACCTTTAATAGGGTCATAGAAGTCAAAGGAATATTTCCATCTGTAGAAAGAATAATAGACATACTTCCAGCTATAATGAAGTAACTGGGACTAGACATGCCCTCCTGGCATAAACACTAATAAAATCAGATAAAATATATTTTAAAGCTATTTCAAACATTAAATAATAGCTTCACAGGGTTATGATCCTGCAGCAAAGAGCAACAATATAATTTTACAACCTACTGTGTTGAGACTATTTCTAGACTGCAGAGCAGAGAAGAGAATCCCGTGGACAGAGCTGCCTTGTGAAGATGAAGAGACAAGGATCAGAGTTCAGGGAGGCTGAGGGGGTAGAATTTTTGGAGCAGAATACCAGAGAAAAGGAAGCTAGGCAGAGAGAGAGAGAGAGAGAGAGAGATATCCAGGAATCTACACAGGGATTTTCTGACCTGGTTGCCCGAATACTGTGCTATATATAAGGTGAGGCAAAGTACTAATGGGAACTTTAACTGGACAATCCTCAGCTCACACAGAACTGAAAGACATTATACTAGTAGTTTCAACTAGTCAGAGTGGAGATACCTTGCTTTTTAGTAGAGAGCCCAGAAAGATTGACAGGAATAGGACTAAACTAGCTTTAACAATAAAGGCTACTCTAGACTTGCTCTATATCCAGTGAAAATAGTCTTAAGAAAAAAAAAAAAAAAGAAAGTGGAAAGGAAGGCTTCTTTGGCAAATAAAAGCCATGAGAATTTGTTATCAGCATTCACACACAACAAGAAATGTTAACGTTTCTTCGGGTAGAAGGGCAATGATGTTAGGTGGAAATTAACACATTTATAAAGAACCCATAGATCAAAGGGAAATTAGAAAATGTTTGAACTGAGTAAAAAAATACAATACATGCACTGGCCACGTTGTTCAGTGGTTAGAACGTTGGCCCTTGGACCAAAGGGTCATGGGTTTGATTCACAGTCAAGGGCATGTACCTGGGTTGCATTTCAATTCATGACATACAGCTAAAGCAATATCTAGAGGATATTTTATTTGTACATTTTATTCACCTTATTTTGAATTGGGTTCAAAGATTTTTTAATGATAGATTTTTTTAAATGATAGTTATGGGTATTAGAGAGAATTGGTCAACTACTGTGGAATAGTCTAATTTGTTTACAAACTCATCTAAAATGGAAAGTTTTGATAGCTGCAATGTTAAAATTATTTTTGAAGTTCAATATTATTTTAATTAGTTTCAGGTGTACAGCATAATGGTTAGACATTTATATAATGTCCAAAGGGATCACCCCGATAAATCTAGTACCCATATGACACCATATATAGTTACTATAATATTATAGACTATATTCCCTATGCTGTACTTTACATCCCTGTGCCTATTTTGTAGCTAACAATTTGTACTTCTTAATCCCTTCACCTTTTTTACCCATCCATTCAACTACCTTCCCATCTGGCAAACATCAGTTTGTTCTTTATATCTATGAGTCTGTTTCTGTTTTGCTTGTTTATTTTTTGTTCTTTAGATTCCAAGTATAAGTGAAATCATATGGAATTTGTCTTTTTATTCCTGACTTGTTACATTTAGCTTAATACCATTCTAGAAAGAAATTCATAGTATTAAATGTTTAAATGCTTATATTAGGAAAAAAGAAAAGTTTAAAAACAATCACTTAAGAAGCATCTACCTCAAGAAACTAGCAACAGAAGAGCAATTTAAGCACAAAGGAGGAAGGATATAATTCAATTAAGAACAAAAGTCAATGAAAGACTATTTCAATGAAATCAAAAGATAGTTATTTGAAAAGATTGATACAATTGATAAAATTCTAGTTGAACTGAACAAGAAAGAAAGATAAAACACACAAAATTCTAATATTAGGAGTGAGAGGACATTACTATAGTCAGCCGTGGGCAAACTACGGCCCGCGGGCTGGATCCGGCCTGTTTGGCTGTTCTATCCGGCCCGAGGAGCTGAAAGAGCGGAGGGTTCTCTTGCTCTCCCCTCTGCTCCTTTACTTTGAATTTATATTAGTTCACACAAACACTCCATCCATGCTTTTGTTCCGGCCCTCCGGTCCAGTTTAAGAACCCATTGTGGCCCTCGAGTCAAAAAGTTTGCCCACCCCTGCATCCTTCAAAATTAAAAGAGTAATAGGAAAATGTTTTAAACAACTCTGCCAAATTAAGAAGCTCAAAACACAGAGTCTATTGAATCAATTTAAAGTACAGCGAGAAGCCAAGGGAAAGAGATGATTTAGATAAACACACTTAGGAGAGTTTGCAAGCACACCATGCAAATCCCGTGTTGAGCAGTGTTCATAGGTCCTGTTTTTCTCAGCTTCATCAATTCTCTTTGCTGATTGTGTGGTTTTAAAGACTAAAGGATCTTGAACAGAGGGGCCCCCGTATTGTGTTATCTAGGGCCAATGCACATACCTACAGGACAAGTATACCCAGCATAGTTGTAGCTCCTTGTTGGCCTAATGAGTAACTCTAAATTTTACCCATATTTCTTAGGCAAAAGATGTATGACATCAAAATGAGTAGTACCTATGGGAGGTCAATTTAAGGCCTCATAAATGAGTGCTTCATATGCCTCATGTATATTGAATGTATCATGAATATTTGTCCTTCCATCACCTTTCATCCCTTTCTATCTTCATCCTTCTTCTCCCATAACATTAATAATAATAACAATAATAATAAGGATAGGCTTTTGTTGAATGCCCTTGTGTTGATGCAAGCAAGAATGCTTCATGTAAAGCATTTCTTTTAATCTACACAGAAATTCTATAAACAAAGTTTATTTTCCATATTTTATGGTTGAGGTATTAGAATCTCATTGGTGTGACTTCCTCTGAGTAGAACTTTACTGATTTTGATATTGTCCTGAGCAGAAAGGGGAAGGACAGATACCTATGAGAAGGGATATTTGTATATTGAAAAAAACAAAAAAGAATACTTTTACCTGTTTTTGGCCCGGTTTTTGAGCAGGATTTTCAAATAAAGTCCAGTGGAAATCAGGATTATCAGAAGTGCTGCCAAAGCTATACCCGCTCTCCTAGTGACTGTTGTACTGGTGGGCTCAGCAACTGAAATACAGATGTCTCACAATCACTTTCCCAAGGGAGTTGTTCCCACATTCACTTCTTAGTCATTCCCCAATTGTGTTCCCTCTAACAGTAATATATTGTGATTCCTCCCTTTATTTCCATTTCCCTCCAAAATTATGGTTAATTAATAAGTTCAGGCCTCCATTAAAATATTATCTTACTTAGCTTACTTGTTCAGAAAATAAATATAAGCAAATAAATTCATTTCTTCCATGGGAGAGTAGCAATGCAACAGAAAATTGACAAAATAGTAGATCAGGGAGGTAACCCATAGAGTTTAAATGAGGCTGAAGCTGGTAGCCTGGCATAGTATGAAAGAATCAAGGGACCAGAGGTCTCTATGAGACTGAAAAGACTGTGTAAAAAGAGGTAAAGTATAAAGTTTAAAGAATTAGAAGTTGTGTTCAAAAAGTGAGACATTGGGATTTAATGTTTTAGAACTGAAACATGTTCACTTTTGGGTCAAGCCCACGGTCTGACACTGGCAGTGGGCGATTGAAGTGAAGTGGGTCTCTGTACTGTCCCTATTCCTGGAACACTTGTTGCCTTTCCCTTTACCATCCCTACTGGACAACTTCTATTCACTATTTTGTCATCAGGTGCAAAATTACCTCAAAAAAGCTTTTGCTCTGACAGGTTCGGCTCAGTGGATAGAGCGTCAGCCTGGGGACTGAAGGGTCCCAGGTTTGATTCCAGTCAAGGGCATGTACCTTGGTTGCGGGCACATCCCCAGTAGGGAGTGTTCAAGAGGCAACTGATCAATGTTTCTCTCTCATTGATATTTCTAACTATCCCTCTCCCTTCCTCTCTGTAAAAAATCAATAAAATATATTTAAAAAAGCTTTTGTTGAGAAAAAGTGCCTAAAATACGGAAATAAGGCAAAAACAAATTCCATGTCTTTTTAATAATATGCTAAAACATTATCTAATAAATTTATCTAATGATCATCTGACTTAGGAAAATAAAGCTTTATTATGGTTTTATTAACCTGTAGCAGTTCCATGAACTTAGCAGTCTTATTGTAGGATTGAATTTTGTAATTAATTTTGAACCAGTTATGTTATCTGCTCTTTTTTCTCACTTATGAGTTAATTAAAATTATGGCCCCTGATTTCTATGTATTTTTATGAGAATTATGTTTTTAATATTTTTAAAGTTGCACTTTGAAGTATTCTCTTCCCCTTTCCATAACCTATCTCTCCTTTGAGTTTTCATGGCATCCTCTGCTTGCTCCATACATTATATTATAACTGAGTTTAATTTGTGAAAATAATATGTATTGAATTCCTTGTAGTTGCCACATGCAGTGATAGGTGTTAGTGATACCACAGTGAACAAGGCAGATATGGTACAGCCCTAAAAGTTTTTTCTTTTGCACAGCCTTTTCCTCCTACTAGAGTGTATGATTCATAAGTATAGACTATGTCTTAGCCATTATGGCCTTCTCAGTGTTAAACATTGTGTTGGCCCACAAAGTTGCTCAATAAATATTTGTAGGATAAGTGCATGGATGAATACATAATGGTGGAAATATGGCATTTATAGAGCTGAGATGCTAGTGTGTTAGATGAACTGTCTGCTTGGACTTGAAGTAATCTAAGGTGATGGCAAGTATTGAGGTGGAGAGGCAGACTATAACTCAGTAATAAGTAAATGAAGAGGAATGGCTGGCTGTGACAAAACCTTAAAAAACAACAGGAAGTATTTCCGTGATTGGAAAAGGAGAAAGGGCTGGCATTGATCCTGGGAATTGAATGTAATGCCAGGAAGAAAAGATCCTTAGGGGAAATTTCTGTTTTAATTAAGGCAAGAAGGTAGATGGAATTTGAGGGAAAAGATGGAATATGGCTTGGAAGTTATTTTCAATGGAATAAATTTCTAGAAGGCCCTGAGTAAAGGTTTGGGTTGTGGGTTTTTGGAACAGTGGGAAATTTATTCAAATTAGAGGATGAATGGGAGTGAGTAGCCTGTATCACAATTAAAACCTGATAATATAAAAAATTTCTCTTTTGACTTTGTTTGATAGTATTACCCTTTTATTTTCCACTGCCCGGTCTCATGGTTGGTTATTCTCCACATTCATTGATGCACCAGGCCCTGTCTTCCATGACACCCTCCAGGCCAAGGTCTGTCATTATCCTCAGGGACTTCACTGTCCACATGGACAAGCCCTTCAAAACCTTCATTTTTCTCTTTATTGAACTCTTTAACCACAAATATTTACTGAATGCTTTCTTTGTTTCTTGTACTACAAGGTATATTACACAGTGGGTTTTGAATGATTAAAAAAAATCTTGTCACCATCTTCAAGAATCTTACTACATACTGAATGACACAGATAATAAATATAAATGCACAAGGAAATATATGTACAATTGCATTGTTTTAGTACCAATGTTATGAAAACATAGGGTACTATAAAAGAGAATAATGCTGGAACCTAATTCAGCTAGATGGGCAGTAAAAGAAACACTCTCTAAGGAAGTAATAATCCATCCAAGACTAGAGAATAAGTAGTAGTTATCCAGATGAAGAATAGAGAGAATAATTGAAAAGCTACCACATAGAATGGGATACAATGTTCTGGGGAGCACACTGACTTATGCATCCATATTCATATTAGAAACCTAAAAGTTTGAATTTAAGTCAGATGTGGGACAATCCTAGGTGATGACCAGTCCAGAAATGGCCATGAGAGCAAGGGGAGAAAAATGAACATAAAATGAAGACCTAGGTAATTTGTCCTCTCTCAAGCTCCTAAACTTTATCTCAGTTCATTTCCCTTTCTCTGAAAATAATTTTGGGCTAAGAGACTGAGAACTTGAGTTTGGTGCTCAGCTACACCTGGTTTAGATGGACAATTAGCCTTAGAGAAGCCTTATTCCCTTTCTACCTGTCAGTTTCCTCTGACTTTCTCTTTAGAATGTATGTGGATATTGTATGTGAATATTGTACTGGCTGGTACACATTGTTTTCATCATCCTTTTATTTTAATCTCTTTCTAAGGACTATGGTTACTAGATGAAAGGCACTTAGTTTAGCTGAGGCTCTGATGGGTCTGGACCAGCAAATTTGCAGGTAGGAGTTAAAGAAAGTTGAATTTTCCTTTATCATAGAAGTAAACAATTCAGTGTGTATGTTGGGGTTGGGGAGCAGTGGTATAACACAAAGCTCAGGAAGGAAGGGATGAAGCAAGAAAGGGAGGGTATGGATGGAGAAAAGTGAGATTGGAACTAGGGACATAGCAGGATTTTGATGTGTACCACCATGTCACCCTCTCAAATTGTAAATAAATTATACTAAGATGAAAGCTAAAATAGAGTGTTGTAGTCAGAGGGGGGAGCAAGTGCATAAGCCCCATGTAAGGCCATGCTTGATGCCTTTGAGGACCTAGTCAAAGCCAGTGTGCCCAGAGCTCAGTGAGAGAAAGGGAGAGAGAGCTAAAGAGAGGGCAAATGAAGGAGATCTCCACTTTTCTCCACTTGCTCTCAATGGTCATTTCTGGACTTGTCATCACCTAGAATTGCCCCACATCTGACTTAAATTCAAACTTTTAGATTTCCAATATGAATATGGCTGCCTAAGTCAGTGTGTTACTATTCTTTGCTTGGAAATAAAATGCGGGGGTGGGGGGGGGGAGAAGAAAGTAAGAAAGAACCAAATTAAAAAACACACACCTGTGGATACAAGACTTTAAAATAGGTGTAAAGGCTGCTAAAAGCAGCTTTGATCACACAGAAGCTATGTGGGAGAAAGTGAAACCATGTGGAAAATGGTGAGAACACCATGCAATGGCAAATATCAGGAAGCACTAGCAAAAATATCCTTACTGAGCATGAGGGGCCTAACTTGAAGCATTAGAGCTACATGCTTGTTTGTAACAAATTATTTAAGAACTGAGGTGTGCATCCTAGACCTATTTTTTGTTTAGAGAGGCAGAGGGCATGGGATATGCAACTATTCACACACATGAGCATGTTGGAAGGAAGAAGCCTGTCTCTGTGGCTGCAGTTGGATGTGAGAATCATCTACTCTGGAAGACTACACTAGCCTACCTGCCTCACAAGAAACTTGTGAAACAGCTGGCCCAATAAAATTCAATGCATGTAATAATGAGTAAGACAGTAATATTGGCATAGAAACATTCCATGTACAAAGATTTTACATGGAATTATGAGAAAAAAGATAATCAAGATTTACTAGAAAATGCTGCTGTAGCATAGATTAGTATTAAAGCCAAACATTTAGCCATGAATTTTAAGACTATTATAGAATAATAGTTTCTATGAAGGAATAGCACAAAGCAAAAATGTAAAAACGTAAGAAAACTGTGGCAAGACAATAGGACTTGGCAGAAATCAGGAAGGAAGTGAAATCCTATATAATAAAGAGGGAATATGCAAATTAACCCTCATGCCCTCACAAGATGGCTGCCTACGACCAGGCCGGCAGGGGGGTTAGTGAGGGAAGACCAAATGACTGAACAAGCAGGCTGCGTTGCCCCACATCTGACTTAAATTCAAACTTTTCAATTTCCAATATGAATATGTTAGTGAGGGAGGACCAAATGACTGAACAAGCAGGCTGCATGGGGTGACCAGGCCAGCAGGGGGGGCACTGTGAGGGGTGACCAGGCCAGCAAGGGGGCAGTTGGGGGCAACCACGCTGGTGGGGAGTACAGTTAGGGGCAACCAGGCCAGTGGGCGGGGTGCAGTTGGGGGTGACCAGGTCCACAGAGGGGGCAGTGAGGGGCAACTAGGCTGGCATGGGGGGCAGTTGGGAGGTGACCAGGTCCACAGGGGGGACAGTAAGGGGTGACCAGGTCGGCGGGAGCGGGGGGAGTTAGGAGCTACCAGGCCGGTGGGAGGGGGCAGTTGGGGGTGACCTGGCCGGCAGTGGGGGCGGGCAGTTAGGGGCAACCAGGCAGGCAGGAAGGTGAGCCATTAGGAGCCAGTGGTCCAGGATTGTGAGAGGGATATCCGACTGCCGGTTTAGGCCCGATCCCTGGGATCAGGCCTAAACTGGCAGTAGGACATCCCCCGAGGGGTCCCGGATTGGAGAAGGTGCAGTCTAGGCTGAGGGGACCCCCTCCCCTGTGCATGAATTTCATGCATCAGGCCTCTAATGTGTGTATATATATATAATGTGTGTGTGTGTATATATATATATATATATATATATGGCAAGATATATCAAAACCATAACTGCATGTTAGAAAATTGATCTACGTTTATGGTCATAGAATTTTTGCAATAGGTTATGTAGGTAGAGGGAGAAGAGAACATAAAAAGGCTGAGGAGAAACATTGTAAAATGAGAACCAGGAGAGATGGGCCTATTGGAGGGCTAGGAAGGAGAAAGTATGAAAATGGTTCCTGGTGAAGAGTGCTCTGGTTTGAATGTTTGTGTCCCCTCAATAATCATATATTGAAATCCCAAATGCCCAGTTTGTGGTTCTGAGCTCATGAATGAGATTAGAGTCCTTAAAAAAGAGACTACCCCATACCCTATTTGAGCTCCCTAGGACTTTCTACCATGTGAGGACACAAGAAGAAGTTGGCTTTCTGCAACCCAAAAGAGGGCTTTTACCAGAACCTGACTATGTGGACACCTTCATCATGAATTTGCAGCCTCCAGAACTGTGAGAAATAAATTTTTGTTGTTTATAAGCCATCTAGTCTGTGGAATTTTGTTATACCAACCTGAATGGACTAAGATAAGAAGGTCCTGTTCCATAGAGAGGTTAAATAGGTGAAGATTGGAAAATTAGTCAGGAAAGGATGGGAGAAGTTAGAAAAAAGAGGAGGGAAGTTGGGTCCTGGCAGCAAGATTGGTGTGGGTGTGATGAAGAGAGCAGAACCAAGCTTATATGCTTAGAGTTGCCACCACCATGGATGTGAGCACAGTAAGGGGAGAGAGAAAACTGACTTGCTATGGAGAATTGTTCTTCCTTTTTCTGTTTCGGTACTGGGTTCCAGACAGAACATGTCAGATTCTTCTGAGAAGTTTCTCTGAGTAATAGTGATGTTGTTACATGGAACAAGCCACCTTTGTCCTGGGTATGAGTCTCAAACTCAGCTGGAATTTCTCTTCCCTCAGAGTCCATCCACTGGACCTTTGGCTGAGGGAACCAGCCCTCTGACTTGCACACTACTTGCATTTGTCTGGACTCAGTGACTTCCACATGGAACTGAGGATGTGAGCCAAGAGCTGGGAAGAGGAAGAGAGAGAAGTCAGATGCTAAGCTCATTTTCCTGAAATTATATCCATCCCCTGCTTCTGAAGAGTTTTTGTTGCTGACTAGACCTCAGTGTGCAGAACAGGGAACTGAGGCTCTGAGGAAGTCTTTGCAACAAAGGATGGGACTTAGACTCCTGGGTGAGAGAGGAGTCCAACACAATCCAAAACAAATGGCCCCTATTTCTTGACTTCCACTATGAATCTCTTTATTATCTTTTATTTAGCCTCAAGCAGTAATATATGGGATAATGGGGTGAGTAGAAGTAGTTGCCATCTCCCTTTCTTCTATGACTTCATTATATTTCCCAGGAAAATTGGATCAGAAGAAGGAGCTCAACCAAAAATAAATTCACCCCGGTGGGGTGTCAGGGCAATAAATGTGGGAAATTACCTGCCACTTTCAGCTCAATCACTGCATCACTGTAGAAGGAGCCATGTTGGATCACACAGCGATACTGCCCATTGTCAGAAGGTTGGACATTGAGGATTCTCAGGACCACTATCCCCTTATGCATAACATTTTTCACAAGCTCTGTCCTCCCCAAATACTCTGCCATAGCTTCCTCAGGCTTGTCCCTCCCATCCTCATACAGGTGCACTACTTGGGAGGGTAGGGATCTGGTCCACCTTATTTGCATATTTTTAACATTTTGATGAGGCAAGAGGAAGCAGGGCAGCTCAGCTTCACCACCCAGCATGGCCACCAAGGGTTCATGGGGCCCTTGGACTTGGAATGCTCCTGAAAAGAGAACAAAGATAGAATCAGGGTGGGCTGGGGGCAGGATTAGGGCAGATAAAATGGTGTTGACTATACACATGTTTGGCTATTTCCATCTTAACCAACTGGGGAGAAGGTCTGAAGGGGATAGTTGTTGAGTCTTGGGGCATCCCTTTTCTGACCTGAACATACACACAGAGCTAGCAGGTAGCTGTAGGTGTTGGACATAGGAAGTCTAGGCCTGGCTATGCTGAGGCAAGCAAAGGACTTAGGGCATAAATTTTGACTAAACACTTACTTTTTGGGCACATGTCCAGGGTCAACAAGATCATGAGAGAAAGTGCCTCTTAAAATTCGGGCCCTAGCTTCCTCACTTAACTCACCCTGTGGGGAGGTACCTGAGGAATATAACTGCAGAGGAGGGGGAATAGACATGCTAACTCCTTCAGGTCAGGTTCTGTCCTTGTCAATAGGAGGGGGAGATCACACAGGAACTCTGATAGCTCAGGATGGATAGAAGGATATCTGTGTTGAGAAAGAATCTGAAGCAGTTCAGTGGAAAAGATATTTGGAAATCATTAATAATGTTTGCCATGAGTGTGGGATGAGAAAATGGGAGCATACAAGCTAATTTTTGTCAATCTTATTCTATATTGTCTTGAGGCTCTAAGAACTTATGCTTCTCTATTACCATATGGGCACTTCCATTCTCTCTATTTTTATCCCACCACATCACATGCACTCAGGTGTACACACACACACACACACACACACACACACACACATCAACAGGCCTTGACCAGGAGATAGAGATGCAAATGCCTAGTATACTGCCTGGTACTTAGTAAGTGGAATAAAGTTATCTTCTTTACTTTTCCAGGATCTCATAACATTTGTGTTTTTGTCAAACTTTTGCTTCCATCTTCCCTCCCTTTTCCTTTCCCTCCCCTTACATAACAGAAAATCAGAAACTCATAAGAATTCATACCTATACCCATTTGGAAGCCGAGGTAGAGTGAGATGAGGCTGCCATGATAAATTGTAGAGATTCGCTGCCTCCTCAGGTGACTGAGGCAGGGTGGTCTCAAGGCTTTGTGCTGATGACCCATTGGAAATGGAGGGAAACACTGTAATGAGGGGAGAGGAAAAAGAGAACTCTGAGACTTAAGTCAAGGGTCAGAGAAAGGAAGGAATGCAGGAATCTCACTCTTGGACAGGTAAGGGCACGTCTTATCTATGGGAATAAGGTGAGGGGCAGAGTAAGATTCATGCTCCTTTTCCTACAAGTTTTGTGACTTTGATTTTCAGGAATTTACAGGGCACTCATGGCTCTAGATACTTTTTACATACTGACGACTCATGCCAAAATGTACATTGTCTGTCCATAATGTGACCCAGTGGCAGGACCTTTCTTCTAGAGGGACCAAGAGCTAAGGTGTTCCTCTGCCTTGGACCAACAAAAATAAACAGGTGGCTTCAATCATTTCCCGCCCCACTACCTTCTTTGCCAGGCCAAGGCAGGCTTCTAATGTCCCCTTCTAGAACTTAGAAATTAGCAGTAGTAGTGGGGAAGGGGCTGTAACATAGTTCATCAACCACTAAAACTTAGAATTTGGTGGCCATGGCTGTGAAGTTTGTTACCCAGGGCCCAGGGCTCAGAGATCTTGCTGCCCAGGGAGTCTCTAGGAAGGCTGGCCCAAAGAAGGGAGGGGAAGGCATTCCAGAGGCCATATTCTCTTTAGGTGGAGGTAATATATGGGGGAATGGATCCTGAGCTGGTGGAGGCATGTGGTATATAATTGTGCAGGATCTTAAGGACCATGGAGCACTACAGAGATGGAGCATATATTACTTCTCCATAGACTAGGCAGCATTTCTCAACCTTTTTGATATCATGGCACATAGAGAAAATGATATTATTTATTGGCCACCCTATAGTGGAATGGGATTTGGCTATATGGGCTTCATGGGAAAAATTATTTTCTCTATATTATATAATTATAAGAATAATAAAATAGAATTTATTAAGAAATATGTGCCCAGCTGGTGTGGCTCAGTTGGTTGGGCATCATCACATGCATTGAAAGGTTACTAGTTTGATTCCTGCTCAGGGCATATGCCTGGGTTGCAGGCTTGATCCCCAGTAGGGACGTGCAGGAGGCAGCCAATCAATGTTTCTCTTGGATGTTTCCATCTCTCTGTCCCTTCCTCTCTCTCTAAAAAAATCAATAAAGACATATTTTAAAAAAGAAATATGTTAAATATAAATTTAGAAAGAATATTCCTAAAAATCTAAAATTTTTATAATTTTTAAATTTGCTTCAATAAATATAGCTTAAAAATGTTTTTATATGAGTTTATCTGATGAAGCATGCTGTGGAAAAAGATCTAAAATACTCCCTAGAATAACAGTTTTTCAGCTTCTATTATGCATTTGAAACTAAGGAGGGGAAGTAAGGAAGATAACATGGAGGTAAGAGTAAGCAAAGTGAGAATTGGATTGCAGGATAGCTACCAAGATATGTGCTCTCTTGAGAGTAGTATGGCTTATTTCAAATGTGTGTTAGCCACATTAACACATTTTGAAAAATATTCATTATTTTGAACAAATATAGGTTTTTGACTTCTGATTGTATACTTGAAATAACTACAGATAATTATCAATGTTCAATTATAATGATTAATTATGTCTTCAATTTCTTCACAGAAACTATTGGTGAGATATTTTAGTTCACAAGTAAATAATACAAATTTTAAAACCTTTTTCATTCCAATTCTTTTTATTTTTTTAAAAAGATTTTTAAATTGATTTTTAGATAGAGCCAGAGAGAAAAGGAAGCAACCATGTGAGAGAGAAACATTGGTTGTCTGCCTCCTGCATGTCCCCTAATGTGGATCCAGCCTGCAACCTGGGCATGTGCCCCGACCTGGAATTGAACCAGCAACTTGCCAATGCACAGGATGACATACAACCAATGAGCCACACAGGCCAGGGCATTCTCATTCTTTTACATTGTATTTTAAAAGTTTAGGGCTCTTTCTTTTCTTTGTTTACATATGTAAAGGATTTAAATCCAATTGAATTTTTTCATCCAATGTTTCAAAATAAGGAGTTTTTGTTGTATGTACATACAATGTTAAATTAATCAATTTGCAGTTAATTTGCATGTATCAGCTACAAATGGACAAAAAAAAAATCTGATGTCAGTGAAGACAGAATTTGAGTGCTGCTGCCTTAAGCACCACCGGGAGCCTGTTCCTGGCCTCTTTGTTCCTCCCATCCACTCCAGGTAGAGTCACATATGGGCTCCTTTTGCACTTGCATTTTGAACTCTTCCTGTTGCTCTGTGGGATCCCTTTCCTGAAGGGCAGTATTCAGTGCAGTTGGCTGAAGACTCAATCTAGGCAGTCAGTTGAGCAGAGCATGTAGTCGTTATCACCAAGCAGAGGTCGACAGAAGTTGCTCTTCCCATTTGCTGCTCATCTTGCAAAGCCATCTGTAGGATGCAACTGGTGGGAAAATCTGTATAAAGACATGTTTAAAGATGAAGCATGAAGTTCTACTGGTATCTGTACTGGTACATGGTACCTTCAACTAAGTGGGGTCCTGTTTCCTAATCTTTTGAAAGTGTAGGAAATGACAGGTTAGGGACAGAATTTTGTGGCAACTATCTCATGTGGGCAAGAGAAAGTTATCATGTCCCCTTCCCCCCACCAGGACAGAGCCTGCTTCCCACCAATGGCAGGGAGGAGACACTGTGGAAACAATGTAGAGACCTAAGAATCTGTTGAGAGACCTGATAGAGAAAAGTGGGGAGGATCTTAGCAAAGAGTTCCAGGCTGTTAGTACCAAGCTCTTCACAGAGCTAAGTCTTGAACAAAATTTTTTTATAGAAACTCACTGCAAAATTAAAGTGCCCAATACAACTTTTCCAATAGTTCCCTTGTACTTCTGCCACACCACACATGATGTATTTATGGTGGAAACAAAGAAAATGGTTTTGAAAAAAGGAAAGCAGGAACAAGACTTACTGTTCTATGAAGTCTCAGGGGGACCTGGAGGATCATGTGGCTGTTAGGGGTCCTCTCAGGCAACTCTCAAGTGGCAGTACCCCAGCTCTAGTTATGGGGCCTTACTTTCTAAGAGCAGGTGTTTTGAGTACTTTACCAGCTATCAATCATACTTTGCTGGATCAGTCTGATGTTCTTGGTAAGTTTCTTCAGAGACTTCACTTGGTCTACCATGGCTACTTCCTCAGGCTACACTGAAATCACCAGCTAGTGATTTCACTTTAGGTCCACACACCTTTCAGTATTTGTAACTTTCTTCTCTGAAAGTGAGAATCCTGGCTATTGATCCGTAATCCTATCTAATAAAAGAGTAATATGCAAATTGACTGTCACGCCAACACACAAGATGGCCACCACCATGTGGACACAAGATGGCCACCATAAGATGGCCAGCAGGGGAGGGCAGTTAGGAGGGACCAGGCCTATAAGGGAGGGCAGTTGGTGGTGATCAGGACTGCAGGGGAGGGCAGTTAGGGGTGACTGGGCTGGCAGGGGAGGGCACTTGAGGACAAACAGGCCTGTAGGGGAGGGCAGTTGGGGGAGACCAGGCCAGCAGGGGAGAGCAGTTAGGGGCAACCAGGCCCGGCAGGGGAGGGCAGTTAGGGGTGACTGGACTGGCAGGGGAGGGCAGTTGGAAGGGACCAGGTGTGCAGGGGAGGGCAGTTGTGGGGGACCAGGCCTGCAGGGGAGTGCTGTTGGGGATGACCAGGCCTGCAGGGGAGGGCAGTTGGGGGTGACCAGGCTGGCAAGGGAGGGCAGTTAGGGGTGACAGGCCATCAGGAAAGGGCAGTTAGGGGTGACTAGGCCAGCAGGGGAGGGCAATTAGGGGCAGGAGAGGACAATTAGGGGCAATCAGGCCGGCAGGGGAGAAGTTAGGCATCGATCAGGCTGGCAGGGGAGTGGTTACAGGGTGATCAGGTTGGCAGGCAGAAGCAGTTAGGGGCAACCAGGCAAGCAGGCAGGTGAATAGTTGGGATCCAGCAGTCATGGATTGTGAGAGGGATGTCTGACTGCCCATTTAAGCCCGATCCCTAAACGGGCAGTCAGAAATCCCTCTCGGGGTCCCAGATTGGAGAGGGTGAAGGCTGGGCTGAGGGACACATATCCCCCCCCCCCCCCCCCGCACGAATTTCATGCACCGGGCCTCTAGTATATTTATATTTTTGATCAACCCCTGTGTGTGAGGCCAATTTCTCACCTCTGTTTATATGCTTTCTCCTACATCAATGCCCCCCTCAACCCTCTCCAGCACTATGCTGGTCATTCCCTCCACATGGATGCCTCCTTACCTTGTGTGGGCTCTGGCATGTCCTACCCATTCCTCACTGTGCTCTGGATCTGACACTCATTGGAGAGCTTCCTACCCCCATGGACTTTCACTTCCCCCGTGTCAGGTTGCTTGGGCTCTGACCCCTTGATTTAGGCCACCTCAGTTCCCCTTCTACCAGTACATCCTGTCCTCACTGCACTGCCAGAACAAATGTTGACTTTACTCTGCCTTATCCAAACAGTTTAAGATTGGGTTGTTCAGGAATGGAAGGGAAATAAAGCTAAAGAGAAAGAGGGAAGGAGGAGAGGAGGGAAAGGCTATCCCTTGCTTTTTATTACAAATAGTAGTACATATGTCTCCTTTCCCCCCCCCCCATTGACCTCCCCCCGGCCTCCCCTCTCCCTCCTCCCCGGCACTTGCCCTCACCGCCCCCCAGCAGTGACTTGCATCTGTTGGTTGTGCTTATATGCATGCATACAAGTCCTTCAGTTGATCTCTTACCCTGCCCCCCCCCCAACCCTCCCCTTGCTTTTTAAAGTAAAAGAAATACAACTTTGAGAGATGGAATAGAAAATAAGTCTCTCCAACCATTTTTGAAGAGCCCATATGGGGTTTGAGGGTACAAACATTCACCTGGTTCACACCACTCCTATCCGAGTATCTTGCAATCTTTTTACAACCTCAGGTGTATGTATACTGTATTTTGAAAACCACTGATCTAGGCATCACAGATTAATAATAGCATGCAAACACCTACAAAGAGACTTCCCATCTCAGAATCCTGGCAAACAGGCTACCAAGCCTTTTAGTTACCATAGTTATTTGACCCTAGACCCTAACCTCTACAGTTCTAGTCCCCTTCCCTCCTTCTGTCCTCTTTCATTCCACTTCCCTGTGAAGAAGCACAGCTCTCTCCATCCACACCTCCTCTGTGCTGTAGAACCTTTCACAGAACACTAGCTTGGTCCTCTCTTCAAACTGCCTCCTCCTTAAACTTTGAGACTGACCCCCTCCATAGGCACGGGCTCCAGACTTACCTTTGCCTCTGCTGTGGGGCTGGGTCTCCAATGATCTGTGGTAGGTCTGGTTAGAGACATTTCTCTCAGGAGCTCAGGGCTGGGAGCTGGAGGTGGTCTGGGTTAGAGGAAGAATGTGCAGAGGTATTGAAAGGGGAGGAACTTCATGCAAATGAGATACATTCTTTGATGGGTTTTGGACTTGGACTGGGATTGTGTGTGTGGCATAGAGTGGAATAAAGCACTACATTTCACAAACCAATATTACGAGGGCTTTCTATCTCTCTAGAGTATGAAACTGATCACCAGTTATGTATCTTGGTAAATTTTATGAACTTAAAGAGCATATAACTAAGAAGATTTTTGGCCTATAAATTAATGGTTAACATCATCAAGTTTAAACAAAGAGCATATAACTAGGAAGATTGATTACCTGTAAATTTTTTTTTTCAAATTTTTATTGAGGTATTATATGTGTACATATCTTACCATTGCCCCCCACCCCCACCCCACTCCCATACATGCCCTCACCCCCCAATGTTTTGCATCCGTTGGTTACTCTTATATACATGCATATAAGTCCTTCAGTTGATCTCTTATTTCCCCCACCTCTCCCTAACCTTACCCCTGTAATTTGACAGTCTGTTTGATGCTTTACTGCCTCTGTAACTATCTTTTTGTTCATCAGTTTATAATGTTTTTCATTATCCCCAAATGAGTGGGATCATGTGGTATTTTTCTTTCATTGACTGGCTTATTTCACTTAGCATAATGTTCTCTAATTCCATCCAAGTGCCTACAAATGGTAGTAATTCCTTCTTTTTTATGGCAGCATAGTATTCCATTGTGTAGATGTACCATAGTTTTCTGATCCAGTCATCTGCTGATGGGCACCTAGGCTGTTTCCAAATCTTAGCTATTGTAAATTGTGCTGCTATGAACATAGGGGTGCATATATCCTTTCTGATTGGTGTTTCTGGTTTCTTAGGATATATTCCTAGGAGTGGGATTACTGGGTCAAATGGGAGTTCCATTTTCAGTTTTTTGAGGAAACTCCATACTGTTCTCCACAGTGGCTGCACCAGTCTGCATTCCCACCAGCAGTGCACGAGGGTTCCTTTTTCTCCGCATCCTCGCCAACACTTGTCTTTTGTTGATTTGTTGATGATAGCCATTCTGACAGGTGTGAGATGGTATCGCATTGTTGTTTTGATTTGCATCTCTCGGATAATTAGTGACTTTGAGCATGTTTTCATGTGTCTCTTGGCCTTCCTTCTGTCTTCTTTCAAAAAGATTCTATTTAGGTCCGTTGCCCATTTTTTTATTGGATCATTTATCTTCCTTTTATTAAGTTGTATAAGCTGCCTGTAGATGTTGGAAATTAAACCTTTATCAGTGATACCATTTGCAAATATGTTCTCCCATACAGTGGGGTTTCTTGTTGTTTTGTTGATGGTTTCTTTTGCTGTGCAAAAGCTTTTTATTTTGATGTAGTCCCATTTGTTTATTTTCTGTTTGGCTTCCATTGCCCTAGGGGCAGTATCACTGAAAAAGTTCTTTTGGCATATGTCTGAGATTTTGCTGCCTGTGGATTCCTCTAGTATTTTTATGGTTTCCCGTCTTATATTTAAGTCCTGTACCCATTTTGAGTTTATTTTTGTGTATGGTGTAAGTTGGTGATCTAGTTTCATTTTTTTGCATGTATCTGTCCAATTTTCCCAACACCATTTATTAAAGAGACTATCTTGACTCCATTGTATGCTCATGCCTCCTTTGTCAAATATTAAATGCGCATATTGGTTTGGGTCGATATCTGGATTCTCTATTCTGTTCCATTGATCTATATGTCTGTTCTTGTGCCAGTACCAGGCTGTTTTGAGGACAGTGGCTTTGTAATACAGCTTGAAATCTGGTATTGAGATCCCTCCTACTTTATTCTTCTTTCTCAGGATTGCTGTGGCTATTCGGGGTCTTTTTTTATTCCAGATGAATTTTTGGAGAGTTCTTTCTAGGTCTGTGAAATACGCCGTTGGTATTTTAATGGGGAGTGCATTGAATCTATAGATTGCTTTGGGTAGTATGGACATTTTAATGATGTTGATTCTACCAATCCATGAACATGGTATGTTCTTCCATCTGTTTACATCTTCCTCTATCTCTTTTTTCAGTGTCCTGTAGTTTTCCGCATATAGGTCTTTTACCTCCTTGGTTAGGTTTATTCCTAAGTATCTTAATTTTTTTGGTGCGATGGAAAATGGGATTGCTTTTTTAGTCTCTCTTTCTGTAAGTTCATTGTTGGTGTATAGAAATGCCGTAGATTTCTTGGTGTTAATTTTGTATCCTGCTACATTGCCGAATTCATTTATTAAGTCTGTTAGTTTTTTGATGGAGTCTTTCGGGTTTTTTATGTACAATATCATGTCATCTGCAAATAAGGACAGCTTTACTTCTTCTTTTCCAATTTGGATGCCTTTTATTTCTTCTTCTTGTCTAATTGCAATGGCTAATACTTCCAGTACTATGTCAAACAGGAGTGGTGAGAGTGGGCATCCCTGTCTTGTTCCTGTTCTTAGGGGAAATGGTTTTAGTTTTTGCCCATTGAGTATGATGTTAGCTGTGGGTTTATCATATATAGCTTTTATTATGTTGAGGTATGATCCTTCTATTCCCACCTTGTTGAGAGTTTTTATCAAGAAAGGGTGTTGGATTTTGTCAAATGCTTTTTCTGCATCAATTGATATGACTATGTGATTTTTATCTCTCAATTTGTTTATGTGATGTATCACATTTATTGATTTGCGGATATTGAACCATCCTTGCATTCCTGGGATAAACCCTACTTGGTCATGGTGTATGATCTTTCTGATGTAGTGCTGGATCCTATTTGCTAGAATTTTATTGAGGATTTTGGCATCTACATTCATGAGGGATATTGGCCTGTAATTCTCCTTCATTGTGTTGTCTTTATCTGGTTTTGGTATTAGGGTGATGCTGGCTTCATAGAAGGAGCTTGGAAGTGTTCCTTCCTCTTGAATTTTTTGGAATAGTCTGAGGAGGATAGGTTTTAGTTCTTCCTTGAATGTTTGGTAGAACTCTCCTGTGAAGCCGTCTGGCCCCGGGCTTTTGTTTGCTGGAAGCTTTTTGATGACTGCTTCAATTTCTTCCATAGTTACTGGCATGTTGAGCTGTTTAGATTCTTCCTGATTGAGTTTTGGAAGGTTATATTTTTCTAGGAATATGTCCATTTCCTCCAGGTTGTCCAGTTTGTTGGAATAGAGTTGTTCGTAGTATTTTTTAACAATCCTTTGTATTTCGGCGGGATCTGTTGTTATTTCACCTCTTTCATTTCTGATCTTGTTTATTTGGGTCCTCTCTCTTTGCTTCTTGGTGAGCCTGGCTAGAGGTTCATCAATCTTGTTTATCCTTTCAAAGAACCAGCTCTTGGTTTTGTTGATCTTTTGTATTGTTTCTTTGGTCTCTATGTCGTTTATCTGTGCTCTGATCTTTATTATTTCCTTCCTTCTGCTTACACTGGGCTTTTCTTGTTGCTCTTTTTCTAACTCTTTGAGTTGTTGGGTTAGGTAATTTATTACCCCTGTTTCTTGTTTTTTGCAGTAGGCTTGTAGAGCTATGAACTTCCCTCTCAGGACTGCTTTCGCTGTGTCCCATAAATTTTGGATTGTAGTGTTTTCATTGTCATTTGTTGTCATGATGTTTTTTATTTCTTCTTTGATCTCTCTGGTAACCCAGTCATGGTTTAATAGCATGCTGTTTAGTCTCTATGTGTTTGATTTCTTTGGGTTGTTTTTATTGTAGTTGATTTCCAGTTTTATGCCACTGTGGTCTGAGAAGATGCTTGATATGATTTCTATCTTCTTGAATTTGAAGAGACTTTGCCTATGTCCCAACATATGGTCTATCTTTGAAAATGACCCATGTGCACTTGAGAAGAATGTATATTCTGTGGCTTTGGGGTGAAATGTTCTGAAGATGTCAATTAATTCCATCTGGTCTAGTGAGTCATTTAGGATTGATGTTTCTTTGCTGATGTTTTGTTTAGAGGATTTGTCCAATGGTGATAGTGGGGTATTAAAGTCCCCTACTATGATTGTATTGCTGTCAATCTCTCCCTTGATATCCTCCAGGAGTTTTTTTATGTATTTGGGTGCTCCTGTATTGGGTGCATATATGTTTACCAGAGTTATTTCTTCTTGTTGGATTGCTCCCTTTAGTATTATGAAATGGCCTTCCTTATCTCTTGTTATGTCCTTCAGTTTGAGATCTAATTTGTCAGAAATAAGTATTGCTACCCCAGCTTTTTTTTCAGTTCCATTTGCCTGGAAAACCTTTTTCCATCCCTTCACCCTCAGTCTGTGTGCGTCTTTTTTTCTGAGGTGGGTTTCTTGTAGACAGCAGATATATGGGTCGTGTTTTCTTATCCAATCCGTTACCCTATGTCTTTTGATTGGGGCATTTAATCCATTTACATTTAAAGTTATTATTGATAGGTACTTATTTGTCGCCATTCCTATTCTTTACCCCTGTGTTACTTCTTCGCTTCCTGTTTCTTTCTTTCTTTCTTTCTTTCTTTCTTTCTTTCTTTCTTTCTTTCTTTCTTTCTTTCTTTTTTTTTTTTTTTTCAGCAGACCCTTTAGCATTTCTTGCATTGCTGGTTTGGTGGTAATAAATTCCCTTAGTCCTTTTTTGTCTGTGAAGCTCCTGATTTCACCTTCAATTTTGATTGACAGCCTTGCTGGGTACAGTATTCTTGGATTCAGCCCCTTCCTTTGCATGACTTTGTATATTTCATTCCATTCCCTTCTGGCCTGATGAGTTTCTGTTGAGAAATCAGTTGCTAGTCTGATGGGGGTTCCTTTGTATGTAACTTTCTGTCTCTCTCTTGCTGCTTTTAAGATTCTTACTTTGTCATTGGTGTTTGCCAATTTAATTATAATGTGCCTTGGCGTCGGTCTTTTGGGGTTCATTTTGCTTGGGACTCTGTGAGCTTCTTGGATTTGTGTGTGTTTTTTCTTCCCTATATCTGGGAAATTTTCTGTCATTATTTCTTCAAAGAGGTTTTCTATTCTTTGCTCAGCTTCCTTTCCTTCTGGAACCCCTATTATGCGGATGTTGTTTTGTTTCGTGTTGTCCCAAAGTTCCCTTAGACTCTCCTCCTGCCTTTTAATTTTTTTTTCTAGAAGTTGCTTTTCTTGGGTATTTTTTTCCATCTTGTCTTCTAGCTCACTGATGCGGTCCTCTGCTTCTTCTAGTCTACTCTTGATGCTTTCTATTGAGTTCTTTACAGCAGCGATGTCATTTTTCATTTCTTCTTGGTTCTTCTTCATTTCCTCTTGGTTCTTACTCATATTGTCGAATTTGTCTTCCATTCTTTTCAGCCACCTTATGACCATTTCTCTGAATTCTTTTTCTGGAAGGTTGCTTGCCTCCATTTCGTTTACTTCCTTTTCTGGTGATGCCTGCTTTTCTTTCATATGCGGGCTGCTTCTTTGTCTCCCCATGGTCTCTCTTCTCTGGGTGTCTGGTTATGTAGTTCTCTCTCTCCTGGGTTGATTTAAAGGCACAAAATACAGCACTACCAGGTACAACTCACAAGGCACTGAACAGGAATGTATTCACGATATTAATAACCTCCAATAAAGGTGACCACCAGAGAAAGGCAAATTAGGTGATAGGAGAGAAAGAAGAAGAGGAAAAAAGAAAGAAAGAAAGAAAAAAAAAAGAAAAAAAGAAAAAAGGAGTGTGAAAATGAAATTGGGAAAAGGGAAAGTAAAGAGAAAAAAAAAAAAAGTAAGAGAGACAAGAAAGTGACTAAGAGAGAAAGGGGAACAGACTATATATATTGGGGATAAAACTCCAATAGAACAATCACTAATCCCAGCAAATGCCAGCAACAAGTGCCTGGGGATTAGTACAAACCACCACACCAACTAATATGGAGTGAGGCAAGGGAAAGCTGAAGCATAAAACAAACAAAAAAATAAACAAAAGAAGAATAAGCATAACAATCTCACAAAAAAGCATAAAAATTGGATATAATCTACATTCAAGCAAACAACAACAAAAGGACAGAGAGAAGGACAAGTTTATGGATAGCTCAGACAGCGAAGGGAGAGGTGTATGTGGACTTGGAGCAGAGGATTGGAGATTAGATATGTAAGTAGGGTGAAATTTTAACAAGGGGTAAACAGAAAGAATAGGGAAAATCTAAAGCAGTAAAAGGGTAATATAAACAGGACACTGAAAAGGGGGAGGTTAGGAAGAGAGTGATGGCCTAAAGGTAGAGTTGAGATAGAGTAAAACGATGCTAAAGGAAAGATAAAAATAGAATGTAGAACCCTAATCCCAAAATAAAATGAAGAGAAAATAAAATGACACTTAAAAAAAAAAAAAAAAAAGATAAAATAGCAGTAGTAATAATACGGATTGAAAATAAAAATGTAATCATTAAAAAGGTAAAATCAAGTGATGAAAAAAGAAAAAAAAAGTTTCTTGATTAAAAGATGCAAAAAATGAAAATAAAAAAAGAAATAAAAAAATAAAAAAATAAAAGGTAAAAATAAAATGTGAAGTAGTGAAGGTCATTCACTTCCTCTGTTTTTCTGTTTGGCACGCCTGTTTCTCAGTCCAGACAGTATTGCAGTTCCCTGCGATCCACTGCTCTTCGGTGTTGTAAGCCAGTCCTGATTTTAAGCAGGCGGTGTGTCTTAATTTCTCGTATTCCTTTATTTTTGATTACACAAGAGTCGATTTGTGATTCAGCCCCTGGGTGGCAGTGTTTCTGGATTAACTTCCGGGTCTATCTATGGCCTCTCTAGGCAGTGTTAGAGCCTTCTTTCCCTGTGGCACTCGCCACGGGCCTGTGGGAGTGGTCTGCCTCAGAGCTGACTCTCTGATGGTCACTCCCCGCTCCGATCCCCAGGTTCCAGAAAAACAACCTTCCCCTGCAGTCTCCCAGGGTGTCCCCAACTGGGTGTTCCTATGTATTGGGCTTAGTAATCAGAAGCAAGAATTTCAAGAGGAAAAAGCCCAGTTGTGCGAACTCCGGGACTCCGCGTAAGCCCAGGCACCCAGGGAACGCAGGGGCTGCGCGTAAGTCTGGACTGCCTGAAATTCTTAGGGTGTCCCTGCACTTCAGATCAAAATGGGTTGCTTTTTAGAGTGCCCTTCTCTTAGCAGCTCTGAGGACCCCTTTCCACAATCACAGATCACGCCAGCCCCTACAGCCACGGATTTTTCTAGGCACAGACTTCCCTGGTCCTCCAGCTCCCGCAAAACGCGCGTTCCTCTCTCCCGCCGGGACCAGAGACCTCACCTTATCCCAGGCGAAATCTGACCTTTCCGTGGTGGAGTGTAGAGCTCCTCTGAACCTGTGTGCTTGCGCCAGTTGGGGAGCGTTGTTCTGGGGCTCGCAGCTGTTCCTGGGGTGCCGCCGTTGTGGATTCTCAGGCTTCAGATAAGCTCCACTTTCCGGATCAAGATGGCGCAGACTCCGCGTCCAACCCCGCAGCTCCGGGAGGGGACCCAGCCACAGTTGGTGCTGCCAGGTCAGGGGAACCCCGTTCAGCAGTCCCCCACCTCCTTCTGAAATTCAGCTGTCTCCCAACCAGCCAACAAACACTCCTTGTGCGACCCTCAGCTGTTCTTTCTTTCTGCTCCGGGACAAGGCTCAGAACACGTCTGTCTATTCCGCCGCCATTATCTGGACCCCTGATTACCTGTAAATTAATGATTAACATCAGCAAGTAAATTTGAAACACTGGCACTCACACCAGTTTCCTTGAACATGCTCCACATCTACTTTCATACGTTTTCTTTCTTCACAAACCCCATACCGCACTGCTAGTCTTCTCAGCTGCCTCATTTTCATTGACCCAAAGAAGCAATCAAATCTTTATATCTATACTCACTCCTGCAAACAAAGCCCAATTCCATCTGAGTATAATTACTCCTTTTCTGTGTTAATGGAGAAAATAGGTTTCTATCTCCATTTTCTAGGCCTCCCAATCAATTAGTGTACAAATAAGTTGTGTATTAAATCCTGTTCTGCTTGAGCTCTCTAGAGATGTTTCTATTTCCTTTATTTTATGCTGACTGATACACTACAGCCCCAGTTTTCTCATCTGATAAATGGGTTTAATAATAATACCTACGACATCTAGGAAAGATGGGTCCTTGCTTGGGTACCACACGTTTTGGAGGCCTAACATATCATAACTACTTACAAAATGCATTTATTAACGAAAATGAAGACAGCACTGTCATTTGGTAATCTGTTCTCAGTACAAAGTGTCCCCTCAAGTATCTACTCTCATAATTAACATTATTCAGGCCAAGGGAAACATACCTCCATAGTTTTGTCCTATATCCTTAGAACTAAACTATATCTGAATGCAGTAAAAGTTTGTGGTTTATAATGAGGTGGAGTTTTGTTGTGTGTGTGTTTTTTGTGACAATTTCAAATACAGTTTAATTTAATACATTGTGTTTTATCCTTACACTGCAGTGCCTAGAAAGTGCAAGGTTATTTCTTGTCCCTGTGCACATGTTCCATATGCAAGTATGGAGATTGCCAGTTACTTACTATAGCAGCGCATCCTTAAAACTGCCATGGAATTTGGTGCAAATTTGGGTCTTTCAATGTTTTGTATGGAACAAAAACTAAGAGGTGGATCAGGTTGCCATGATCCACCTCTTCATTGGTGAGTGCAGAGGAAGGAACCACCAGATGGATGAGTTTCATCACTAGGGAAGCCCCAGGCATTCTTCCTGGCTTACCTCCTGCACTCAGGGACAGCTTGGGAATCATAGGGCTGCAGACTTTCTCCGGCTCTTTCTGCTGATGATCAAATTCTTGTTCCAGTCACCCCTAACTGCTCTCCCCTGCTGGCCTGGTCTCCCCCAACTGCCCTCCCCTACAGGCCTGGTTGTCCTCAAGTGCCCTCCCCTGCCAGCCCAGTCACCCCTAACTGCCCTCCCCTGCCAGCCCAGTCACCCCTAACTGCCCTCCCCTGCTTGAAGTAGTACTTCATGCTTCATCTTCTCTGCAGTCTGATTCTTATGAAACCAGTTGATGATTTCATTACATTTGTCAAGAATCATCTGTTTATCCTCATCGTTGAGCTTAACTTGAAGTTTCTCATCTTTAGCAGTTGCTTTTATGTTGATTGCCAATAATTTAAGTGAATTTTTGGAAGATGCCTTGTCCTACTGCTTCTCCTCTTCGGCTTTGTACTTCTCAGCTTCTTGGACCACATGTTTATTGTCTTCCTTGCTCAAATGGCTCTTGTGGTTAGTGATGATAACCTTATTTTCTTTTCCTGTACTTTTATCCCCAGAAAAGACTTTGAAGGTGCCATTGGTGTCAATATCAAATGTGACTTCAATGTGAGAAACATCACAGAGTACAGGTGATATGTCTATGAATATGAACTATGTCTATGTGTTCAAACTTGCCAAGTAGATTATTATCCTTGGTTATGGTGCACTCATCATCGTAAACCTGAATGAGTACACCTGGCTGCCGGTCAGAGTAAATAGTGAAGGTCTGTATCTGCTTCAGAGCCAATTTATGAGACTGGTAGTTCTTGATTAGGAAGGCTACTAATTATTGATTCAATTTCTTCTTTTTTAAAAATTGTTGATAGTATTACAGATGTCAACCATTTTACCTCCCTTTGCTCCCCTCCACCCAGTCACTGCCCCACCCCAGCTTTCAGCACATGATTGTCTATGTCCATGGGCTATGCATATATAATAGTACATATATATTTTTGTGTTAATCTCTTCCAGTGCCTCTCACCCTTTACCCCCTGAGACATGTATCCATGCCTCTAGTCCCATTTTGTTTGTCAGTTTATTTTGGTTTATTAGATTCCATATGTTAGTGAGATCATGTGGTATTTACCTTTCTCTGAATGGCTTATTTCACTTAGAATAATAATGATCAGGTCCCTCCATGCTATTACAAACCATAAGAGTTCCTTTGTTTTATAGCCATGTAGTGTTCCATTGTGTAAATGTCCCACAGCTTTTTTATCCACTCACCTACTGATGAACACTGATCTTGTCTATTGTAAATAAGGCTGCTATGAACACAGGGGTACATATATTCTTTCTGATTGGTGTTTGTGATTCTTAGGATATATATCCAGAGGTGGAATCATTGGGTCAAAAAGCAGTTCCATTTTTAATTTTTTGAGGAAACTCCATACTGTTTTTCACAGTGGCTGTACCAGTCTGCATTCCCACCAACAGTGCACTAGGGTTCCCTTTTCTTCACCTCATGGCCTACATTTGTTATTTGTTGATTTATTGATAGTAGCCATTTGACAGATGTGAGGTGATACCTCATTATAGTTTTAATTGGGTGAAACTCAAGGTCTGACACTGGAAGTGAATGATTGAAGTGAAGTGGGTCTCTGCACTGTCCCTATTCCTAGAACACTTGTTGCCTTTCCTTTACCATTCTTACTGGACAACTTCTACTCCCTCTTCAGTCATCAGGTGCAATATTACCTCAAAAAAGCCTTTGTTGAGAAAAAGTGCCTAAAACATGGAAATGAGACAAAAACAAATTCCATGTCTTTTAAATATTATGCAATTACATTATCTGAAAATAATCTGACTTAAGTAAATAAAACTTTATTATGCTTTTATTGACCTGTAGAAAATTAACTTAGAAGTCTTATTTTAGAGTTGTATTTTTTTTTACTGTTTCTGAGCCAATTTGTTATCTGCTCTTTTTCTCACTTATGAGTTAATTAAAATTATGGCACCCGATTTCTCTGTATTTTTATTAGAATTATGTTTTTAAAAATTTGAAAATTGCACTTTGATCTCTCCTCTTTGCCTTTCCATATCTATCTCTCCTTTGAGTTTTTAAGGCTTCCTCTGCTTGCTCCATACATTGTATTATTACTGAGTTTAATTCACTCAAAGACTATGCATTGGATTCCTCTTTGCTGCCACATACAATGATAGGTGTTAGTGATACCATGGTGAACAAAGCAGGCATGGTCTAGCCCTCAAAGGTTTTTTATCATTTTTTAAAAAATATATTTTATTGATTGTTTACAGAGAGGAAGGGAGAGAGAGAGAGTTAGAAACATCGTTGAGAGAGAAACATCGATCAGCTGCCTCCCGCACACCCCCTATTGGGGATGTGCCCGCAACCAAGGTACATGCCCTTGACTGGAATCGAACCTGGGACCCTTGAGTCCGCAGGCCAATGCTCTATCCACTGAGCCAAACTGGTTACGGTGAAGGTTTTTATCTTTTGTGTCACCTTTTTCTCCTACTAGAGTGTACATTCCATAAGTATAGACTATGTCTTAGCCATTGTATCATTCTCAGTGTTAAGCATTGTGTGAACTCACAAAAGTTGCTCAATAAATATTTGTTGGATAAATGTGTGGATGAATGTATAATGGTGGAAATATGGCATTCCTAGAAATGAGATGATAGTGTGTCAGGTGAACTGTCTCCTTGGACAGGAAGTAATCTAAGGTGATATAGATATTGTATTGGAGAGGCAGACTGTGACTCAGTCATAAGTAAATGAAGAGGAATGACTGGCTTGTGACAAAACCTTAAAAAACAAGAAGTATTTACATGATTTGAAAAGGAAGCAGGGATACATATCTTTCTCTGACTGGCTTATTTCACTCAGCATGACAAATCTAATGAACTATATAAACTGATGATCAAAAATAGACCCAGAGTCATAGGAGCATGAACAGAAGTTGAACCTCAGAAGGAAAGCAGGGGAAGGTGGATGGGAAGAGAACAACCAGTGAACTTGTATGCATATATGCATAACCTGTGGATACAGACAATGGGGTGGTGAGTGCCTGGGTGTGTGTGTGTAGGATGAGAATGGGCTGGAAGAGGTTAATGGGGGAAAAGGAGAACCCATGTAATATTTTCAACAATAAAGATTTTTATTTAAAAGAAAGGTAAAGAAAACAGGGCTGGAATTGGTCCTGGAAATTGATTGCAATGCCAGGAAGAAAGGATTCTTAGGGGAAGTTTAGGTTTTAATTAAGGCAAGAAGGTAGATGGAATTTGAGGGAAGAGATGAAAGATGAATTGGGAGTTATTTTCAATAAAATAAATTTCCAAAGGGCCCAGAGTAATAGTTGGGTTGTGGGTATTGGGAACAGCGGGATATTGATTCAAATTAGAGGATGAATGAAGGTGAGCAGCCTGCATCAAAACTTAAAGTTGATCATATAAAAATGTTCTCTTTTAAGCCTTGTTTGATGCACTATCCTTTATTTCCCCATGCCTGGTCTCATGGTCACTCTCCCCATTTATAGATGCACCAGGCCCTGCCTTCTATGACACCCTCCAAGCCCGGGTCTGTCATTCCAGTGACATCACTGTCCACATGGACAAGCCATTCAAAACCCTTGCCTTCCTCGTTATTGAACTCTTTAACAACAAATGTTTATTGAATGCTTTCTTTGTTCTCTGTATTATATTAGGCAGTGTGTTTAGAGTGATTTTAAAAAATCATGTCTCCCATCCAGTAAACTGAGTGACATTAACAATAAATATGAATGCAACAAATAGGAATTATATGTATAATTGCATGTTTTAGTATCAATATTATAAAAATATCAAAGTACTCCAAAAGAGAATAATGCTGGAATCTAATTCAGACAGATTCACGTTAAAAGAAATGCTCTATGGACGTAATATTTAATCCAAGACTAGAAAGTAAGTAGTGTTTTCCAGATGAAGAATAGAGAGAATAATTGAAAAACTACCACATAGAAATGGGTTACAATGTTTTTGGGAAACACAATGACTTATGCAGCCATATTCATATTGGAAATTTAAAAATTTAAATATAAGTCAGATATTGGGTAATTCTAGAAATGGCCATGACAGTGAGTGGAAAAGGGTGGAGTCAAAGTGAATATCTACATAATTTGCTCTCTCTCTCTAGCTCCCTAATTTGTTCCCAGTTAAATTCCCTCTTTCTGAATATAGTTCTGGGGTAGGAGACTAAGAAGTTGAGTTTGATGAGTGTTTGGTGCTCAGCTATACTTGGTTTGGATGGACAAATTATCTTAGACAAGTCTTATTCCCTTTCTACATGTTAGTTTCCTCTGACTTTCTCTTTGAAATGTATTAGGATGTGGTACTGGGAGATAAACATTATTTTCATTGCACTTTTATTTTCACCTCCTTCTAAGAATAAGGTTCCTAGATGAAAAGCACTTACTTCAGTGAAGGCTTTGATAGGTCTGGGCAGGCAAATTTAGAGGTAGGAGTTAAAGTTGAGTTTTCCTTTGTAACAGAAGTAAATAATTCAGTGTGTGTGTGTGTGTGTGTGTGTGTGTGTGTGTGTGTGTGTGTGTGTTGAAGACACGGTTCAGGGAGGAAGGGAAGAAGCAATGAAGAGTGAGTATGGATGGAGGAGAAGGTTGCTGGAGCTAGAACATAGCAGGATTTTGGTGTGACCCCCACCATGTCATTCTCTCAAAATCTAAATAAATTCTACTAAGAAAAAGCCAGAATAGAGTGTTCTAGTCAGAGGAGGTAGCAAGTGTGAAGGTCTGATGTAAGAAAAAGCCTAATGCCTAGTCAAAGCCAGTGTCCCCAGAGCTCAGTAAGGGAGAGAGGGAGATAAACTGTGATGAAGTTTGAGAACTAGAGAGAGGGCAAATGACGTAGTTCTTCATGTTGACTCCACTTTTCTCCACTGGCTCTCATAGCCATTTTTGGTCTTGTCATTGCCAAGAATTGCCCCACATCTGACTTCAATTCAAACGTTATATTTCCAATCTGAATATGGCTGCATAAGCCAGTGTGTTCCCCTTCTCTACTTAGGTATAAAATACCAGCAGAAAAAGAATCCCCCAAACCACACCAAAAAACCAACTGTAAATACCAGATGTTAAAATAGGTGTAAAGACTGCTAAAAGTAGTTATGAGCACTATGAGCACATAGAGGCTATGTGGGAGAAAGTGAAGAGAGGTGTGGAGAATGGTGAGAAGAACATGCAATGGCAGATATCAGAAAGCATTAGCAATGATATACTTACTAAGGATGAGGAACATACCTTGAAGAGCAAAAGCTATGTGCTTGTTTGTTACAAATGGCTTAGGAGCTGAGGTGTGTATCCTAGACCTATTTTTATTTAGAGAAGCAGAGGGCATGGGATATGCAAATATTCACACACACAAGCCATATTGGTAGGAAGAAGCCTGTCTCTGTGGCAGCAATTGGATATGAGAATCAGCTATTCTGGAAGACTGAATCAGCTATTATCCCTGCCTCACAAGAAATATGTGGAAATAGCTGGCCCAGGAAAATTCAATGCATGTAATAATGAATAAGACAGTAAGACTGGCATAGCAACCACACAAATATTACATGTGGAAAAAGGCAAAAAAAGATAATCAAGATTTACTAGAAAAATGCAGCCATAGAATAGATGAATATTGTAGCCAAACATTTAGCCATGAATTAAAATACTCTTAATGAATAGTAGCCTCTATGAAGGAATACCACAAAACAGAAATACAATAATTTAAGAAAACTATGGCAAGACAACAGGATATAGCATATATTAGTAAGAAAGGGAAATATAAACATAGCAAGATATATCAAAGTTATTACTGCATGTTAATAGGAAGTTGACCCGCCTTCAGGCTCATATTTTTGCAACAGATCATCTAGGCAGAGGGAGAATGACATAAAAATCTGAGGAGAAACATTGTCAATAAGATACAGGAGAGACAGGCCCTTTGGAGGGCAAGTAAAGAGAAAGTCTGAAAGTATGTAGTTTTTGGTGAAGAATGCTAATGTTTGGATCCCCACAAAATTCATATGTTGAAATCCCAATGCCCAATATGAAGCTCTGAGCCCATGAGTGGGATTAGTGTCCTTATAAAAGAGATCATCTCCTATCCCGCTCAAGCTCCCTATCCCTTCTACCATGTGAGGACACAGTGAAAGGTTGGCTGTTGCAGCCTGGAAGAGGGCTTTTTTTTTTTTTTTACCAGACCTGACTATACTGACTCCCTGATTTTGAACTTACACCCTTCAGAACTGTGAGAAAGAATTTTTTATTGTTTATAAGACATATAAATTTTGGTATTTTGTTATACCGGCCTGAACGGACTGAAGGTCCTATTACACAGAGAGGTTAAGTAGGTGTAGACTAAAAAATTTGATCAGGAAAGGATGGGAAAAGTTAGCAAAAGAGGAGGGAAGTTGGATTCTGGCAGTGAGACTGGTGTGGGTGTGATGAAGAGAGCAGGACCAAGCTTATGTGCTCCACCATGGAGTGTGAGCATCAAGTCCATTTTGTGGGCACAGTGAGGGAAGAGAGAAAACTGACCTGCTATGGAGAATTGTTCTTTTCTTTTTTTTTTTTTTTTCTGATTCAGTACTGGGTTCCAGACAGAACATGTCAGATTCTTCTGAGGAGGTTCTCTGAGTAATAGTGATGTTGTTACATGGAACAAGTCACTTTTGTCCTGGGTGTGAATCTCAGTCTCAGCTGGAATTTCTCCCTAAGAGTCCATCCACTGGACCTTTGGCTGAGGGAAACAGCCCTCTGACTTGCACACTACTTGGATTTGTCTGGACTCAATGACTTCCACCTGGATCTGAGGATGTGAACCAAGAGCTGGGAGGAAGAAGAGAGAGAAGTTAGGTCTTAAGTTAATTTCCCTGCCGAAACTGGTTTGGCTCAGTGGATAGAGTGTCACCCTGCGGACTGAGGGGTCCCAGGTTCGATTCCAGTCAGGGGCATGCACCTTGGTTGCAGGCGTGTCCCCAGTGGGGGGTGTGCAGGAGGCAGCTGATCGATGTTTCTCTCTCATCGATGTTTCTAACTCTCTATCCCTCTCCCTTCCTCTCTGTAAAAAGTCAATAAAATATATTAAAAAAAAGTTAATTTCCCTGCACTCATATCCCTCCCCTGCTTCTGAAGAGTTGTTGCTGCTGACTAACAGTTTTGAACTCTGTATCTAGTAGTTTGCTTGCTTCCATTTCATTTAGTTCCTTTTCTGCAGATTTCTTCTGTTCTTTCATTTTTGACATGTTTCTTTGTCTCTGTATTTTGGCTGCTTTCCTGTGTTTGTGTCTATGTACTAGGTAGAGTTGCTATGTCTCCTGGAATTGGTAGAGTGGCCTTGTGTAGTAGGTATTCTGTAGTGCCCAGTGGCTCAACCTCCCCAGTCACTTGAGCTGGGCACCCTTGTGAGGGCTGTGTGTACAGTCTTATTGTAGTTTAGCCTTTATTGCTGTTGGCATCACTGGGAGGAATTGATCTCCAGGCCAATTGGCTGTAAGGACCAGCTTCAACTACAGCAGAAGAACTGCTGTGCAGGAGAAACCCCTATGGAGCAGGAATTGCTTCAATGGGGTTTTGATGCTCACTGACTCTTCCCCTTGAATGTGTCCCTCATGAATGTATAGAATTGTAATCTGGTGTGGTCTAAAGCTGTCCACTGGGTGTACTGGCTCTGGGGCCTTCTGGGCGTTGCAATTTCAGCCACTACCTAGGGATACCCAGTGTGAGCTATATACTGATCTGCAGATGGCTGCTACTTTTGTTGGGCTTGGAAGTGCCCAAGTGAGGCCAAACTGTGAAGCAAGGAAGGCTGCTGTTAGTGCTGTGTCTTGAGCCTCTTATTGATAGATATGAGGTACTCTGATGCCAGCTGCTGTTTGTTTGAGAGATCTGAAGCTTGAGTCAGGACAGGACATTCATATGGAAAAACTGCTGCAAACAGCTTGGGTGGGACTGCAAGTTGGGTGGAGTAGGTCTCAGGAAATCACCAGGGTGAAGCCAACAGTGTGAGCCAGGTTGATGGAGACTCAGATATGGCTGGCAGTCAGCTCTGTGACAGGGATGTCCCAGCATAGAAACAATGACCCCTGTGAGCAACCCTGTATGGGAGAAAGCTGTACCCAAATTATTGCCCCAATGCCAGACAACCCAGTTCTTCTCTGTATGTTCCTGGGTCTCCCCAAGCCAATGCCCCAGCCCTGGAGCTCAGCGGGTGTAAGACAAGGTCAGTTGCTGTGCTGGTCCTTTAAGAGGAACTGCTGGGACTCCAGCAGCCTCTGTGTCACTTAGCCACTCTCCCCACTTGTTTTTATAGCCCAAAGTTATGGGGTCTTCTCTTCTAAGCTTTGGAACCCTGGGCTATGGGCCTGGTGTGGGGCTGGAACCCCTTGCTCTTCACAGGAGGCATCTGCAACCTAGATATACCTCCTGATTAAAAAAGGACCACATATGGGTGTCAGATTAGCCCATTTCATGCCTCCATTCCTCCTAACATTCTCAATGTGCTTTCTTCTTTACTTTTCTAGTTGTAGGATTTATATTCAGCTAGATTTCAGGTGGTTCTGAATAATGGTTATTCTGTATTTTAGTTGTAATTTTGATGTGATTGTGGGAGGTGGAAAGTACTGCCATTTACCTATGCCACCATCTTGGTTCCTAGGCCATTCTTTTCTTTCTCTCTCTTTTTTAAAAAAATATTTTTTCATTGATTTCAGAGAGGAAGGGATAGGGAGCGATAGAAACATAAATGATTAGCTGCCTCCTGTACACTCCTTTCTGGGGATTGAGCCCCCAAACCAGGCATGTGCCCTGACTGGGTATCAAACTGTGACCTCCTGGTTCATAGGTTGATGCTCAGCCACTGAGCAACACTGGCCTGGCATACAGGGGTTATTTTCTACTGGAGGTTGGTGCATTGGGAATGGGTTCCCATGCTATAGTGTCTCTATATCTCCTACATGTTTCTATGTGGTTTCTTTCTCACTTGTTGTGTAGAAGCTGCTCAGTCAGCTCCCAGGTATTCTTCAGAGGGAACTGCTCTATCTGTAGGTATGAATTCAATGTGTTCAGGAGAGGAGGTGAGTTCAGGGTCTTCTTATACTGCCTTTTTGGACAGGAAGATACTGATCTTACACTAGAGATGGAATTTTACAGGGTGTTGGATGGGGTGAGATCTCCTTTTAGGTGCTCAGGTTCACCAGGAGGTTAGACAGGATTTGGCCAGGCCAGTAGAGAAGGAAATTAGAAATTCCCTCCTGTAAACTAGCTGCCCAGTCAGAGAAACCATGAACCCACCCACCAATGGGGATAGGAAATCAGCACCCATGAAAGAATCTTACCCCAAACATACATTATTTCATTAATCCCCACAATAGGCCTTGCGAGCAGGTATAATTATTGGCATTTTATCAATGTGGACAATTATAGTGGGAGACATTAAACAACTTGAGATAGCTTCCCTGTCTAGCTTCCAACCGGTGTATGGCTGATTTAAAACCTAACCGTTACATTCAGGAACATTTCCCTACCTCTCCCAAATGGTCTTCACAATAAAAACCTTAAAAGCTAAGTTGAAACATCCAAGGGCCCACCCCCTCCAAAAAAAAAAAAAAAAAAAAAAAAGCACAAACAAACAAACCACCAGGGCAGGCCAACTTCTTTAGCAGAGTCCGAGGCCAAGGCAAACGGAATTCTGGGGTGTTTCTGAGGCACATCTGTACCAAGCAGAGGTTTAAGCTCTTAAGCCCCCCACAATGCCAGGAAATGGGGACAAGGGTGGAGGTGTCAACAGGGGGAAGGAAGCAGAGGTGTTCTGAGTGAGGTCCCTCTCTCTTAAACATGAGGGTTTTTTTTATTGCGGGAGGCAGATTGCCCCTTTTTAGACTTCAGTGGCTAGAGAGTCTTGCTCCCCTCTGGGTTCTTTCTATCCTTTAACTCTAAGGCTTCATTCAGTTCTCGGAATGTCTAAAAGAGTTCATGGATCTGAAGGGTGAAATATTCTCCATTCAGTTGCATCTTTGGTGGGGGAGAGGAGTTGGTGTTGGTGGGCAGTGCTCAATTCATGCTCCCAATGGGCTGCTTGAGTCAAGACTCTCTCTTCTTGTGGAAATTTTCTTCTTCTGGGTGCTGGTCTCTCCCAGGACAGGGGCAAGCACACATCTCAAAGCTATTCTGTCCCAGGAGATTACCACTGAAGTCTTTCAGCGTGATGATGGGGAGGATGGGCTACCAGTTCATGCCTCTCATGCAGGAGCTGTTACACATGAAATTGTAACGAACGATGGTACAGTCAGAGTTCACGTCGGGTTGCTCATAGGGCACATCCACACTATGTTGAAATGTATTTTTGTCGTGCAAATACTCGGCACATAAATTCCCTTCCACCCAGATAAGATGCTGAGGAAGGGCTGGACTTTCGCTATAGTTAGAACATCACTCATGGTAGGAACAGTGCCTCATGACCTCTGTCATGTACTTGGACTTCTCATAGATGGCCATGGCACAGACATAGGTACCGAGTGGGGGTGGGGAGCTGACCTACACTTGCAGGGGGCTGGTCTTTGCTAGCTGGCAAAACAGTAAGTTGATGGTAGAGGAGCATGTGCAGTTTACAGACCTGCTGTCCCAGAATTCAGGAATCCTAAACAGAAACCATAGCTGTCAGGGTAGGTCTTCTGGGGAGGGACAAAAGATGACAAGGGCCAGAAGGGGACTGATGCTGGGGTAGCAGCTGCTGGTGAGGAATTGCTGGCATACTGGGGGCTTCATTTGGACCTTTGTCCAGACAGGTTACAAGGTCTGGGGACAGCAGCAATTCATCCACTGCCAGGGGTACTTCGGGGTCAGAACATTGTTTTCATGACGTAGTTTCTGCCAGTCTGAAAATGTCTCCTGACTCTGAAGGGGCCCATGAAGAGTTCTGACTGTGGCTCCTCCATTGCAACTCCTGGGAAAGCAGTGTGGCTGTCAAACCTCAGGGGACTGTATCATGGTCCTGGGAAGCACACTGGGAGGTCAGCTGCCAGGTGACCCCAGGGGCCCAGAGGATACCTGCCTCCAGGATGTTGGCTCTGGACATTTTTGCTAGATGTGTATTTTGTTTCTTGATTACCTTTTGCATAGATAGTTTTTTTTCTCACATGTTTGGGTATTTATTTATTTATTTATTTATTTATTTATTTTTTATTGAATTTATTGGGGTGACATCATTAATAAAATTACATAGGTTTCTATAATACATCATCTATATATTGTATTGTGTATTCACTACCCCAAATCAAGTCTTCCATCACCATATATCCCTCCCCCAACCTCTTGTGCCTAGATAGTTTTAACAGTGCCATCTGGATACTCCACTCTCTTGCACTGGGCAGTATGTAGTTCTCTTTCGTCATTACTAAACTTTATAATTTTGCTGCCATCTAATTGTACTCTAGCAATTGTACCATCTGGGAAAATGGTTGTTTTTGTCCATCAGGAAATAAGTTTTCATTTATTTGTTTTGGGATGGGGGCAGGGAGAGAGAGAGAGAGAGAGAAAGAGAGAGAGAGAGAGAGAGAGAGAGAGAAACATCTATGTGAGAGAGAAACATCCATCAGTTGCCTCATGTAGGCACCCCATGGATGGAACCTGCAATCCCGCAACCCCAGTATGTGTCATGACCGAAATGCAATCCTTCAGTTCACAGGATGAATCACCAAGCAACACAGGCTAGATGTACATAACTTTTTAATAAGCTGGTCAGGAAATATGATTTATTTTCTTCCATCTGGAAAATGTTTTTATATCTGTTCCCTTGAGAAATGCCAGACTTTTAGTTCTTCTGGGTAAATGGTGTGAGTGGTCTGGGAGGTTGCATGGAAGTAGATCACTCATCTGGCATGACGTGCTTCACATCACCATTGAAGAGTGTGACAACCTTTCCCTTTGTACTCATTCATTTTTGAGTTCTGTTTGGAAGCTGTAGCATGGCAGGCATCGCTGTGGGTAGTGGCTTCAACAGATAAGGCTGGACAGCCGGCAGCTCTGGCAGCTAAGGTGGGACAGCTGGTCTGGGGGGTGCGATGGTAGAGGACATGCTAGGATTTCCTGCTTTTATAACAAGAGAAAACAAGTTTGCTCTTTGTTCTGAAAAGAAATTATTTTATTTCTCAAGGTTGCTCACTGCAAACTCAACCTTGAGAAATGATTTAAGAAAAGAAAATTCTAGCCATTGCAATCTTGGCACACTTAGCAAGACTATGCAGGGCAGAGCTGGGACTTGTGTAGGCAAGTGAAGCACCCAGGATGCACAATTTAAGGAGGCATTTACTCTTAGTGTTATGCAAAACAGAGGCAGCATTTTTGTAAATCTGAGTTAGTGCCTCCCTAAGGTTTTTTTTTTTAAAATCTTCACCTGAGGATATTTTTTCCATTGACTTTTAGAGAGAGTAGGAGGAAGGGAGGAGGGGGAGAGAGAGAGAGGGAGAGAGAAAAAAACATCAATGTGAGAGAGTGAGAGAGACACATCGATTGGTTGCCTCCAGCACATGCCCCGACTGGGGCAGGGATGAAGCTGAAACCAAGGTATGTGCCCTTGACCTGGGAATCGAATCCACAACTCTTGGGTCTGTGGGCTGATGCTCTAACCACTGAGCAACCAGCCAGGGCTGCATCCATAAATGTTGTGTCTTAGGCACCTCCCTTATTTCAGCCCAGTCCTAAGAGGAGGGCCCCCGCCCTAGACACTTAGGACCCAAGGCAGCCTGCATCTCACAGCCCAGGGCTCTAAGGGCAGGATGACTTTTTAAAAAACATATTTTTATTGATTTCAGAGAGGAAGGGAGAAGAAGAGAGAGAGATAGAAACATCAATGATGAGAGGGAATCACTGATCGGCTGCCTTCTGCATGCCCCCTACTGGGGATAGAGCCCGCAACTTGGGCATGTACCCTTGACCAGAATTGAACCCGAGACCTTTCAGTCCTCAGGCCGATGCTCTATCCACTGAGCCAAACCAGTTAGGGCAGGCCGGATGACCTTTAATAGGGTCACAGAAGTCAAAGAAAAATATTCTTCTGTAAAGGAAGCATAACAGACATTCATCCAGCTATAATGATGTAACTGGGATCAGACATGCCCTCCTGGAATAAACAATAATAAAATCATTCAAAATATGTTTAAGGAACTGTGTCAGACATTAAACAATCACCAACACAGGGTTGTAACCCTGAAGCAAAGAGAGATAATACAATTTTTCCAACCTACTTTGTTGAGACTATTTCTAGATTGCAGAGTAGAGAGGAGAATTCCATGGGCAGAGCTGCCTTATTAAGACGAAGAGGCAGAGATCAGCATTCAGGGATGTTGAGGTGGTTAGAATTTTTGGAGCACAATACCAGGGAAGAGGAAGCTAGGCAAAGAGAAAGAGAGCTCCAGAAATCTACTACATAGGGATTCTCAAACTGGGTGCTGAATACTGTGCTATATATGAGGTGAGGCAAGGTACTAATGGGAGTTATAAGCTGGACAATACTCAGAGGTCACACAGAACTGAAACACATTAGAGTTCCAACTTGTCAGAGTGGAGATACCTTGTTTTTTACTAGAGAGCCCAAAATGATTATGACAGGAATAGGACTAAATTAGCATTAACAGTAAAGGCTACTCTAGACTTGCTCTATATCCAGAGAAAATAGCCTTAAAAAAATAATAGAAAGTGGGGGGAAAAAAGGCTTATTTGACAAACAAAAGCCAAGAGAATTTGTTATCAGCATAGGCACACAACAGGAAGAGTTAAAGTTTTTTTTAGGGAGAAGGCCAATAATACCAAATGGAAATGTCGATCTACCAGGGTGGGGAACCTCTGGCCCACAGGCCATATAAAGCCGGTGAACTCATATGGTCTAGTCCTGAGAAGGCATTAGGGGTGAATTAATGAAATGTTCAACCAAATATAGCAGGCTATTTTTTAAGTTGAGAATTTTATATAGCCTTCGAATGATGTTATAAATATCCAAATAACCCTTGGCAGCAAAAAGGTTCCTCACCCAGATCCACAGAAAGGATAGAGTAATGGAAATGGCAGTGTAGATGCATTTTAAAAAGCTACTTTTTTTCTTATGTTTAATGCCTTTAAAAGATAATTGGCTCTTTAAAGGAAAAATAATAAAATATATGTAACATATATAAGTAAAATGTATGACAAAAAGAGCACAAAAAATAGAGGAATTAAAGCATCTCATTGTAACATTTATGCTAGTCATAAAGTATTACAATACTGTTTCAAGGTACAATGGGACAACTTAGAGATGCATATTGTAAACCTCAGAGCAATCAGTAAATAAATGAAAGAAAAAGGTATAATTGTTAGGTCAATATTAAAGACAAAATAATAAAAATAAGTAAATAAAAAAGGCAAGCAAAGAAAAAAACAAGGAACAATGAACTAATCTTATATAATAAAAGGCTAATATGCAAATCGACTGAATGGCAAAACGACCAGTTGCTATGATGCACACTGACCACCAGGGAGCAGACACTCAATACAGAAGCTGCCCCCTGGTGGTCGGTGCGTTCCCACAGGGGGAGTGCCACTCAGGCAGAAGTTGGGCTCACAGCTGGCGAGTGCAGGGGGAGTGATGGGAGCCTCTCCCGCCTCCACGGCAGCGCTAAAGATGTCTGACTGGGGAGCGGGCCTAAGCCATCAGTCGGACATCCCTCGAGGGCTCCCGGACTGTGAGAGGACGAAGGCAGGGCTGAGGGACGCCCCCCTCCCGCAAGTGCATGAATTTTGTGCACTGGGACTCTAAATGTCAATGAATAGCACAATGGTAAATTTAAATCTAACCATATCAGTGGCCTAAACCTGTGCTGTCCAATGCAGTAGCCACTAGCCACATGTGGCTATTGAGCATCTGAAATATGATTAGTGCAACTGAAGAACTAAATTTAAAAATATTATTTACTTTTAATTAATTTAAATCTAACAATTGATAGTCCAATTATCGGAACTCTTTCAAGTATGCTTAGAGCAACCTGGGTATGTGAACCTACTTTATTAACTATAAATTTTATGAAATCTAAATACAAGTCTATTATTTCTGTAAAACATTTAGTGTATAAACTGAGATGTGCTGTAACTATAAACTTTATGTAAGAAATTCATTTTATATGTAGGTTAAAAGTAAAAGAATGAGGAAAGATATGCTATGTAAACCTTAATCATAAGAAAGCTAAAGTGGCTATATTGTTATTTAATAAAGTAGAACTGAGTACAAGAAATATTACCAGGAATAGAAGGGACATTTTATAATGACAAAAAGGGACAGTTCATAAGAAGACATAAAACTCCTACGTATGTAAATGTCTTATAACAGAAAACAAAATTATAGAGCACACTGACAAAACTGAGTAGGAGAAATAGAGTAATACACAATTATACTTTAAAATTTCAACACTCATTTCTTAGTAATTGCTGAAACCAGTAGATTGAAAACCAGAAAGTATTTGAAGACTTCAATAATACTACCAACCAATTTGACCTAACTGATATTACAGAAAATTCCACTCAAGCATAATAGAATACAAATTCTTTAAAAGTATACATAGTATATTTACTAAGATAGACTGTGTGCTGGGCAAGAAAACTAGTCTCAGTAGTAATAAGAGGGTTAAAATAATAGAAAGTCATGTTCTTTGACCACAATGAAATTAAACTAGAAATATCTTGAGTATTCCCAAGTATCTGGAAATTAAATAAACATTTTTAAATGACCCATGGATCAAAGAAGAAATAACAAGGAAAGTTAGAAAATGTTTGAACTGAATAATAAAAATACAATACATTAAAATTCATGAGATACAGTGAAAGCAGTCTTAGAGGAAATTTTATTTGTATATTTTATTCACTATGTTTTGCATTAGGTTTGAAGATTTTTTAATGATAGACTTTTAAATGAGAGTTGTGGTTATTGGAAAGAAGAACTAGTCAACTACTGTGGAATAGTTTAATTTGTTCACAAACTCATCTGCAATGGAAGGTTCTGATAGCTCCAATCTATATTGCTAAAGGCCAGTGGCCATAACGCTGTAACGCGGGATCGACCAAACAACTGGTCACCAGGAGGTGCATGGAGCACCTCTCAGTCCCTCCCCCATGGCCTACAGGCTGTACCCATCTGACACCATATATAGTTATTACAATATTATTGACTATATTCCCTATGCTGTACTTCACATTCCTGTCATTATTTTGTAATTACCAATTTGTTCTTTTTAATCCTTTCACCTTTTTCACTCATCTATCCCACTCTCTTCCCGTCTGGCAACCATTAGTTTGTTCTCTATGTCTGTTTTTTATTTTTAATCTTTATTGTTGAAAATATTACATATATCTCCTTTTTCCCCCATTGACCTCTACTAGCCTGCCCCCACCCCAGGCCTTCACCACCCTATTGTCAGTGTCTATGGGATATGCATATCTATAATAATAATCTATAATAATAAAAGGGTAATATGCTAATTAGGCCAGACGTCATTCTGGATGTGATGCTGGATGTCCTTCTGGACTAAGTTGGGGCCAGAGTGAAGCCTGGGTCTTGGGTGCCTGTGGGCAGCTGGAGGGAAGCAAGCTCAGGTCCTGGGTGCCTGCAGGTGGCTGGAGGGAAGCAAGGCCTACTCTTGCACGAATTTCATGCATTGGGCCTCTAGTATGTATATAAGTTCTTTGGTTGAACTCTTCCCACCCACCCATCCTCCCCTGATTCCTCTGAGGTTCAAAAGTCTGTTCCATGCTTCAACTTCATCAGTAGTTATTGACCTATTCAGGTTTTCTGATTCTTCCTGATTGAGTTTTGGAAGATTGTATTTTTTCAGGAATATGTCCATTTCATCCAGGTTGTCCAGTTTGTTGGAATATAGTCTTTCATAGTATATATTTTTATGATCCTTTGTATTTCTGTGGGGTCAGTTGTTACTTCACCTTTTTTGTTTCTGATTTTGTTTATTTTGGTTTTCTCTGTTTCTTGATGAGTCTGGAGTCCTTCCTCTTGAGCTGGGCTCCTGCCTGGCCCGCAATATTTCCAAATTAATATTTTCTAGTCTCTTTCATTTGCGTGCAGCCTCCTCCAGAGCCTGAACCCTGAACCTGAACCCTGAACCACGTGGGACATGGTGGGGACACTCGCAGAGTCACGACCCACAGGTTGAGAACCGCTAGCAGGGTCGCCTAAGACCATCGGAAAACACAGATATTTACATTACGATTCATAACAGTAGCAAAATTACAGTTATGAAGTAGCAACAAAAATAATTTTATGTTTGGGGGTCACCACAACACGAGGAACTCTATTAAAGGGTCTCGGCATTAGGAAGGTTGAGAACCACTGGGCTAGAGGTTCATCAATCTTGTTTATCTTTTTAAAGAACCAGCTCTTGGTTTTGTTGGTCTTTTGTATTGTTTTTTTTTTAGTCTTTATGTCATTTATTTCCACTGTGATCTTTATTATTTCCTTCCTTCTACTTACTCTGCGCTGTTGTTCTCTTTCTAATTTTTTAACTTGTAGGGTTAGACCAGTGGTCAGCAAACTGCGGCTTGCGAGCCACATGTGGCTCTTTGGCCCCTTGAGTGTGGCTCTTCCACAAAATACCATGGCCTGGGCAAGTCTATTTTGAAGAAGTGGCATTAGAAGAAGTTTAAGTTTAAAAAATTTGGCTCTCAAAAGAAATTTCAATCGTTGTACTGTTGATATTTGGCTCTGTTGACTAATGAGTTTGCCGACCACTGGGTTAGACAATTTATGAAAAGTTTTTCTTGCTTTTTGAGGAAGACCTGTAGTGCTATTTATTTCCCTCTCAGGATTGCTTTCACTGTGTCCCATAGATTTTGGGTTATTGTTTGTTCATTTTCATTTATTTCCAGGATGTTTTTTATTTTTTCTTTGATCTGTTTGGTAACCCATTCATTGTTTAATATCATGCTATTCAGCCTCTATGTGTTTGAATGTTTTTATTATAGTTGATTTCTAATTTCATGTCATTGTGAGCTGAGAAGATGCTTCATATGATTTAAATCTTCTTGAATTTTTAGAGACTTAGTTTGTGTCCTAACATGTGGTCTGTCTTTGAAAATGTCTTATGTGCACTTGGAAAGAATGCATATTCTGTTGCTTTGGGGCAAAATGTTCTGAAAATGTCAATTAATTCCCTCTGATCTACTGTGTCATTTAGGATCACTGATTCCTTGTTGATTGAAATGTGTTGGTTTGGTGGTACTACTCCTTTAACCTGTTTTTGTCTGTGAAGCTCTTTATTTCACTTCAATTTTGAATGATAGCTTTGCTTGATAGATTATTCTTGTGGTTAGTCCCTTGGTTTTTATTACCTGTGTACTCCATGTCATTCCCTTCTGATCTGAAGTGTTTCTATTGAGAAGTCAGTCTAATGGAAGTTTCCTTGTAGACAACTTAGGCTGTCTCTCACAGCCTTTAGGATTCTTTCTTTGTCTTTAATCTTTGCCTTTTTAATTACTATGTGCCTAGGTGTGGGTCTTTTGGGGTTGATCTTGGCTGGGACTCTCTGTGTTTCCTGGACTTAAGTGACTTTTTCCTTCACCAGGTTAGGGAAGTTATCTGCCATGATTTCTCCAAACAAGTTCTCTATTTTTTGCTTGGACTCTTCTCCCTCTGGTATCCTTATGATGCGAATGTTGTTCCATTTCATATTGTCCCAACCTGCCTTAAACTCTCCTCCTAGTTTTTAATTTTTTCCCCATTTGTTGCTCTAAATGGGTGGGTTTTTATTTACTTATTTTTTAACCTTGTCTTCTAACTCACAGATTCAGTCTTCAGCTTCTTCTAGTCTACTGTTGAATCCTTCTAGGGTGTTCTTTATTTCAGCTATGTTGTTCCTCATTTCCAATTGATTATTATTTATTCTTTCAACTTCTCTTTTCATGTTGGTGTAGCTCTCATTAAGTCCCTTAATATTCTCATTAATTTCCTTATAATTATCATTAAGGAATGATAGTTCTTATGCTTGTAGTTCTCACTGAATTGTTTGAGCATACTTATTATAACCATTACTCTGAATTCTTTACCTGAAAAATTGTTTACCTCCATTTCATTTAGTTTATTTTCTGATAATTCCTCCTTTTATTTCATTTGGCGATTGTTTCTTTTCTCCCCATTTTTTGCTGTCCCTTTGTTTTTTGTTTTTATGTATTAGATCAAACTTCTGTGCCTCCCAGATTTTGTGGGGTTGTCTTATGTAGTCAGTGTTTTGTGGGACCCAGTGGTGTAGTCTCTTAGGTATGCTGAGCTCTGTGCTTTTGGAGAACCCCTTACTTGAGTTATTTGGGTTCTCCTATTGTAGTTAGGTCTTGAATGTTATTGTCCTGTCTGTGGATAGAATCTCTTCTCAGGCTGGCTGACTACATAGCTCACCCCATCCACATGTGAAAGCTATTGTGGAGGTGCTTACCAAACAGAACAAAATACAAGAAAACAAAACACTAAACAGAAGAAATGATACAAAAATGTACACAAGACCCTACAGCACCAACAAAAGGAACCACCAGAGAAGAGAGAATTAGAAAAGAGAAAAAGAGAGCAAGAATGGTAGGGAAAAAAAGGGAAAAAAATTCAAGGGGAAAACACAACACAACAAACAAACAAACAAAGCACAAACAAACAAACAAACAAACAACAGAAAAGGGAGGCAGAATATGTAGATGCAGAGCTGAGAAAAAGAAAATAAGAATAAAGAATTAGAAGAATAGGGGAAGGAAAATGGTTTAAAATAAAGGAGGGAGAAAATAAATGAAAAGACAAGAAAAATATGAAAAGGAAAATAAAGAAGAAAGCAGATATACCTAAAGTAAGAAAAAGAAAAAAAGATGAGAATGCAGGAGAAGAAGAAAAGAAAGAAAAAAGTTGAGCAGTGTAAAAAAGAACAAAGGAAAAAAATTGGGTAGGAAAATGGAAGAGTAAAATTAGATATATGAATGAAAAAACAGAGGCTAGAATAATAACAAATAAAGCAGATAATGAAGATAAATTTAAAAATGGAAAAAAAGAAATAAAAGAGAAAAATTAACAAAAGAAAAAAAAAGGAGAAAAGGGGGGGAAATGCAGTGGAGGTTGTTTCAGCCGAGTTTACTGACCCATGGGAGCTAGCTTTGGATCCCACTCTTCTGTTCTGTCTGTCAATTCTGGGCTTCCTTTTAGGTACTTACATGCTAACCACTGTTAGACACTGTCTTTTGGCTTTAGGCAACCTGCTCGAAGCTCTAAGTGATCCACTGATCCAGCTTGTGTCTGTCTCCACAGGCTTTGGCTGTAAGCAGGAGGGGCCAATCTGCCCTCTAAAGTAAGTTTGTTAGCAGCACAGGGCCCAGGGCTGGGTCAGCACCCTTCCCCTGGTTCCCCAGGCTCCACTTCTTGCTTGCCTTTGCCTGATGGCCAGCTGTCAATCTTAATCACTCAATAGTCTGTTTCTGAAAGGGCTTTAAGTGGGGGAGGTGCTGTTTAGCTTTCAGGGAATATGGTGGGTGTGTTTCCCTGTCTCAAAGCTACTCCTCTCAAGTGGCCCAAAATATTAGTCTGCCCTTGGCTGGACAGAGAGATCCTTGTATGGAGACCAACAGGATCAGCTGGAAACCTGGACTTTTTATCAGTTCTTCCATGTGGGGAAAATATTAGTCTGGTTCCCAGGATATTGGGGTGGATGACCCCTCCCCCAAACTAGTCATTGAGGGCTCCTTGAGACTGTTCAAACCCATAAGCTCCTCTCAGGAAAAATGGCCATTTTGATTTGGGGTCCTATGACCAAATGCTCTTATCTGTTATTCCTTCAAGTCTCCCCACAATGCTTCCTACCCCAGCCTCACTCCAGGCGCCTCAAGCCCACATTTCCCTTCCTGCACCAAAGCCTCAAGTGAGTAGTTGCAAATGAAAATTCCCATATTTAGAGATTTTAAAAAACTGTAACTGTTGCTTTCTCATTCACAGCTGGATGCTACAGGGGCTGTGGGTCTCTGCTGTGGTGCTTGGGGACTTTGGAGCCCAGCCTGGGTTCAGGGCCTCTATCTTCTGAGGGAACAGACTTTCCCATAGTGGGGAGTTCCCTCTTCCCTCTTGGACTGCCAGCCTGCTGGCTTGCCACCTCTGGGAGCTAGGTCAGCTCCTCTCACGATCTCACCCTTTCTACTAGTCTCCAAGTGTTTTCTGTCCTTTCTGGATATGTCCGCTCCTCAGCTGGACCTCAGTTGGTAATTACAGGTGAATATTCTCTAATTTAGTTGTATTTCTAGTCTAGCCCTGGGGTGAGGTGAACAATAGGTCTGCCTATTTGGCTCCCGTTTTCTTCAATAAATCAGAGTCTGTTTTTGTTTTGTTTGTTCATTTATTTTGTTCTTTAGATTGCACATATAAAAGAAATCACATGGAATTTGTCTGTCTGTGTCTGACTTATTTCACTTAGCATAGTACCCTGCTAGAGAGAAATTTATAGTATCAAAATGTTGAAATGCTTGTATTAGGAAAGTAAAAAACCACTTATGAAGTTTCTACCTCAAGAAACTAGCAAAAGAAGAGCAAATTAAACACAAAGAAGTGATGGGGAAAATAAGACATTTTTGGGGGGCTAACAATTTGATTCTGTGCCAGTAAGCTAATGTACATTCTTGATAGCCTATAATTAAATCACTGCCCCTTGCTCCACAATCTGGTCTTGCAAGACCAGTTTACTTAAATACTCACATTTTACAGAGGTCACAAACCATGAACAATACACAACCCCCGGAGGGAATTACAAGTGTTCTCTCTTTACCTTAACCAGCATGGCTAGAGAGCAGACTGAGTCCCGAGTAGGAGCAGCTGGAGACTGAGAAAAAGAAAAAAAGGAGACAGACACAGAGACAGTAGGGAAAGCTGGGACTGGGTGGGACAGCTGTCCTTGGATGGAGAGACAGTGACCCAGAGCTGGTGCAGTGCATTTATTATATACAGCATGATTCCAGCAAGTTTTACTAGAGTTTAAGACAAAGGAAATTATGTGAAATCATGGTTAAGGATCAAGCTGCAATTCTTTATTCTTGTGGCTTCTTTGTAATTGTTACTCCTGGCTGAGCCTGGATAATTGTGTGCATTCCTTGCACCTGGCTGAACTTAGATAATGAAACCCACCCCCTGGCGCTTGAGCTAAGGGTGAGGCTGACAACACACCTGTATCTGGCACGGTATGTTTCCAGGACGTGGCTTTGCCAACGTCACTGGACTCAGCCGACAGTTAGCTCATGCACCTTCCCAGGCACTCTCTACAGGGGCTTATCAGTGCTGGCACCAGGCCAGGCCTTTAGGTGTGGTCTCACGACCCCATCCCAACACACGGGGCTTTTTGCAAAGCCCGCGAAAGGTCCAGAAGTCCCATCCATATTTGGGGGACAAAAAACCAAAGGGTATAAAGGAAGAGCTTCCTCCATGTTGGTTTGCTCAGGATTTGGAGAGAAACAGTCTCCCCTGCGTCACTATATTAGTGCATGCGAAACATCTGAAAATAAGTGTTTTTTTCATGTATCTCCAGGTACTCCTGTGTATTTTTCGGTAGCCTGGTAAATTCTGTAACAGAAGGAAAGATATAATTAAATTAAGAACAAAAGTCAGGAAAGATTATTAGCCAAAAATTATAAATTAAATGAAATAAAAAGATAGTTCTTGGAAAAGATTAATAAAATTGGTAAATTTCTAGTTGGGTTAATCAGGAAAGAAAGATAAAACACACTTAATTCCAATATCAGGAGTGAGAGGACATTACTACAGAAACTTCAGACAGTAAAAGAGTAATAAGAAAATGTTTTAAACAATTCTATGCCAAATTAAGAAGCTCAAAATACAGAGTTTATTCAATTTAAGATATAGCAAAAAGCCAAGGAAAGAGATGATTTATGCTAATATACTAGGAGAGTTTGCAAGCACACTATGCAAATCCTGAACTGAGCAGTGTTCATAGGTCCTATTTTTCTCTGCCTCATCAATCCTCATTGCTGATTATGTGGTTTTAAAGACTAAAGAATCTTGAACAAGGAAGCTTAGTAATGTGTTACCTGAGGCCAAAACCATACTTGCAGGATAATTATACATAGCATAGTTGTAGCTCTATGTTGTCTTAATAAACAGCAATAGATTTTACTCATTTCTTGGGCAAAAGATGGATGAACCCAAAATAAGTATTACCCATGGGTCATCAATTTAATACCTCATAAATGAGTGCTCCATATGCCTCATGCACATTTAGCATATCATGAATATTTGGTCCCTCTGTCAGTTTTCTTTCCTTTTCTATCTTCCTGCTTCTTCTCCCACAATATTAATAATAACAATAGCAAGAATAATAATAGCCTTTCATTGAATGTCTTTGTGTTGGTGCAAGGCAAGGAGGCTTTATGAAAATTGTTTCCTTTAATCCACCAGAAGTTCTATCAATAACATATTATTTTCCATATTTTATGGTTGAGGTATTAGAGTCTCATTGATGTGACTTCCTCTGAGCAGAGCCTTTGCTGATTTTGATCTTGTTCCTAAGCAGAAAGGTGATGGACAGATACCTCTGAGAAGGGAGGTTTGTGTATTGAAAAAAAGAATACCTTTACCTGCTTTTGAGCCTGTAGTTGAAACAAAGTCCTATGCTTATGAAATTCAGCAGTACCAGAAGTGTCAAAGCTACATGCATTATGATGATTGTCATACTGTCGGGCTCAGCAACTGAAATATAGATGTCCACTAGTTAGTTTCCTGGAAGATAGTTGTTCCCACATTCACTTCCTGCTCAGTGAATCCCCAATCATGTTCCCTCTAACAGTAATACATTGTGGATCCTCCATCCATATCCATTTCCCTTTCAAAGTATGGCTAATTAGTAAGTTCAAGTCTCCATTCAAATATTATCTTACTAAGCTTACTTGCTCAGAAAATAAATGTAAGCAAATAAATTCAGTTCTTCCATGGGAGAGGAGCAATGTAACAGTATGAACAGAATTGAGTGTTGAGACAAGAGTAGGTCATCGAGTCAAACCAAGTAGTTTATTCAAGGCTGAAGATGCTAGCCTGGGATAGCATAAAAGAATAAAGGGACCAGAGGTCTCTATGAAGCCGAAAAGGCTCTGTAAAAAGAGGTGAAGTATAAGGTTGGTAAAATTAAAAGTTGTGCTCAGAAAGTGAGGTATTGGGATTTAATGTTTAGAACCGAAACATTTTCCCTTTTGGATAAAACCCAAGGTCTGACACTGGCTGTGGGCGATTGAAGTGAAGTGGGTCTCTGCACTGTCCCTATTCCTGGAACACTTGTTGGCTTTCCCTTTACCATTCTTATTGTACAACTTCTACTCACTCTTCAGTCATTAGGTGGAATAATATCTCAAAGAAGCTTTTGTTGTGAAAAGTGCCTAAAATTTGGAATTAAGGCAAAAACAAATTCCATGTCTTTTTAATATCATGCTAAAACATTAGCTGATAAATTTATCTAAGGACTTAGGGAAATAAAAGTTTATTATGGTTTTATTGACCTTTGGACATTAACTTAGCAGTCTTATTTTAGGATTGAATTTTTAACTGCTGTTGAACCAGTTTTGTTATCTGCTCTCTCCCTTATGAGTTAATTAAAATTATTACAAACTAGAAGCCCAATGCACGAAGATTCGTGCTAGAATGGGCTTTCCTTTTCCTGGCTGCTGGCACTGCCTTTCCACTCTGGCCCAGCCCCTTTCTGCTCAGGCCCCGGAGCTGCCTCTTTCTGCTCTGGGAGCCGCCTCTTTCCACTCCGGCCCTGCCTTCCCATGCTGCCCAGAAGCCCTGAGAGACCAGGTGTGGGGCAGAACCATGGTGACGACACAAGTGTCCTGCTCCCATCACTTGGTGCCTTTGTATGCAAATTAACCGCCATCTTTGTTGGGTTAATTTGCATATCACTCCTGATTGGCTGGTGGCGTAGTGGAGGTATGGTCAATTTACATGTTTGTCTATTATTAGGTAAGATGATTTTTATGGGAATTTATGTTCTTAACATTTTGAAAATTGCAGTTTGACTTCTTCCCTTCTCCTTTCCATATCTGTCTCTTCTTTGTGTTTTCATGGCATCCTGTGCTTGCTCCATACATTGTACTATAACAGAGTTTAATTCACTCAAAGAATATGCATTGAATTCAACTTAGGTGTCACATACAGTGATAGGTGTTAGTGATACCGTGGTGAACTAGGCAGACGTAGTCTAACCCTCAAAGGCTTTTTCTTTGCATGGCCTTTTCCTCCTATAAGATTATCCTATCTAATAAAGAGGGAATATGCTAATTTACCATCATGCCATCACAAAGATGGTGGTGCCCATAGGCAATAAGGAGGGAATATGCTAATTGACTGTCACGCCCTCAAAGATGGCGGCACCCACAGCCACAAGATGGCAGCGCTCAGTCCCCTCAGCCCCGCCGGGGTGGCAGGCAAGCAGCACGGCCGGGCCCGCCCCTAGGTGGGTCTGGCCACTCCGCGTGCCTGCCTCTGGAGTCTCCCAGTCCCCTCAGACCCCCAGCTGCCCAGGGCGGGCCCAAGGTGCAGCAAGCCTCAGATGACGGCTGCCCAGCTGCCCAGGGCTGCCCAAGGCTCAGGTAACCAGGGCCGGCTGAGGCTTGTGCTGCTGGCAGTGGCAGCAGCAGAGGTGTGATGCGGGCATCACCTTCCCTTGATTGCCTGGTCACCTCCCACCCTGAGGGCTCCCAGACTGTGAGAGGGGCCAGGCCGGGCTATGGGACCCCCCCTCCAGTGCATGAATTTTCATGCACTGTGCCTCTAGTTAGGTTCATAAGTATAGACTATGTCTAAGCCATTATGGCATTCTCAGTGTTAAGCATTTAGCTGACCCACAAAACTTTATCAATAAGCATTTGTTGGATAAATGTGTGGGTGAATGTATAATAGTCATCAGGTGCTATATTAACTCAAAGAAATGTGGCATTCATAGAGCTGATATGCTAGTGTGTTAGGTGCACTGTCTCCTTGGACTGAAAGTAATCTAAGGTGATGAGAGTTATTGGTGTGAAGAGACAGACTGTAACTCAATCATAAGTAAATGAAAAGTAACAACAGGCTTGTGACAAAACCTTAAAAAAACAGGAAGTACTTACATGATTGGAAAAGGAGAAAGGACTGGAATTGGCCCTGGGAATTGAATACAATGGCAGGAATTCTTAGGGAAATTTAGGTTTTAGGTAAGGCAAGAAGGTAGATGGAATTTGAGGGGAGAGATGGATGATGTTTTGGGAATAATTTTCAATAGAATAAATTTCTAGAGAACTCAGAGGAAAAGTTTGGGTTAGGGGTATTGGGAATAGTGGGAAATTGATTCAAAGTAGAGGATGAATGGGGGTGAATAATCTATATCACAACTTAAAACTGGATCTTATAAAAATATTATTCTTTCAGCTTTATTTCATAGCACTGCCCTTTATCTCCCCATGCCTGGTCTCATGTTTACTCTGCCCATTCACTGAAGGCACCGGGCCCTGTCTTCCATGCCACCTTTTAGGTCAAGGTCTGTCATTATCCTTAGTGACTTCAAGTCCACATGGGTAAGATATTTAAAACCCTTGTCTTTCTCTTTATTGATCTCTTTAACAACAAATGTTTATTGAATGCTTTCTTTTTCCTCTACTATATTAGGCAGTGGGTTAGAGTGATTAAAAAAAATCATGCCTCCCATCTTCTGGAAACGTTCTGACATAGACAATAAAAAAATGCACAAGGAATTATATGTATAATTGCATTTGTTTTAGTACCAATAGTATGAAAATAACAGTTTACTATAAAAAATAATGCTGGAATATAATTCAGCCAGAGAGGCAATAAAAGTAAGACTCTCTAAAGAAGTAATATTTCAGCCGAAACCGGTTTGGCTCAGTGGATGGAGCGTCGGCCTGCGGACTGAAGAGTCCCAGGTTCGATTCCGGTCAAGGGCATGTACCTTGGTTGCGGGCACGTCCCCAGTGCGGGGTGTGCAGGAGGCAGCTGATCGATGTTTCTCTCTCATCGATGTTTCTGGCTCTCTGTCCCTCTCCCTTCCTCTCTGTAAAAAATCAATAAAATATATTTAAAAAAAAAGAAGTAATATTTCATCCAAGAGTAGAGAATAAGTAGTAGTTATCTAGATGAAGAACAGAGAGAATAATTGAGAAACTACCACATAGAAATATGATGCAATATGTTGGGGAGCACTCTGACTTATGCAACCATACATATTAGAAATCTAAAAGTTTGAATTTAAGTCAGATGTGGGGCAATTCTATCATTGATGACAAGTCCTGAAATGGCCATGAGAGCAAATGGAGAAAAGTGGAGTCAAAGTGAAGACTTACATAATTTGCCCTCTCTCTAGCTCCTAAAGTTGATCTAAGTTACTCTCCTCTCTGAAATTAGTTTTGGGCTAAGAGACTGAGAACTTGAATTTGGTGCTCAGCTAATCTGGTTTGGATGGACAAATTGCCTTAAACAAATATTGTTTCCTTGTCTACCTATCTGTTTTCTCTGACTTTCTGTTTGGAATGTATGAGGATATTATACTGACAGGTAACATTATTTTCATTGCCCTTTTATTTTAATCTGTTTCTAAGGACTATGGTTCCTAGATATAAAGCCCCTTGTTCAGCTGAGGTTTAGATGGGTATGAACAGGCAAATTTGGAAGTAGGAATTAAAGAAAGTTGAGTTTTCCTTTATAGTAGAAGTAAATAATTCAGTGTGTGTGTGTGTGTGTGTGTGTGTGTGTGTGTGTGTGTGTAGTAGTGGTGTAGGACACAGCAGTTCAAGAAGAAAGGGGTCAAGCAATGAAGAGTGCATGTGGATGGAGAAGAGGGAGACTGGATTTAGGGACATAGTAGGATTTTGGTATGACCCCACCATGTCTCCCTCTAAAATTGCAAATAAATTCTACAAAGAAGAATACCAATCTAGAACAAACACTCCAAAAAATTATGTGGAACGAAAAAAGACCCCAAACAGCCACAGCAATCCTGGGAAAGAAGAACAAAGTTGGAGGGATCACAATACCAGATATCAAGTTATACTACAAAGCCACTGTAATCAAAACAGCTTGGTACTGGCACAAGAACAGAAATATAGATCAATGGAACTGAACAGAGAACTGAGAAATCGACCCATGACATTATCCTCAATTAATCTTTGATAAAGGAGACAAAAGCATACAGTGAAGTAAAGACAGTCTCTTTAATAAATGGTGTTGGGATAATTGGACAGCTACATGTAAAAAATGAAACTAGAGCACCAACTTACATCATAACACAAGAATAAACTGAAAATGGATAAAATATTTAAATGTAAATTGTGAAACCATAAAAATCCTTGAAGAAACCATAGATAGCAAAATATCAGACATCTAACATAGCAAAATTTCAACCGGTACAATGCCCAGCACAAGAAAATCAAAGGAAAAAATAAATGTGACTACACCAAAATAAAAAGCTCCTGCACAGCAAAAGAAAACAGCATCAAAATGTAAAGGGAACTGACTGTATGGGAGAACATATTTCCCAATGATACATCTGATAAGGGATTAATATAAAAATATATAAAGTACTCATACAAATCAACAAAAGTAAAACAAACAACCCAATAAAAAATGGGCAAAAGACCTAAATAGACACTTCTCCAAAGCACCAAAGCAGACATACAAATGACCAAGAGACATATGGAAAAATGCTTGTCACTAATCATCAGGGAGATGCAAATTAAAACAATGAGGTACTACTTTACACCTGTCAGAATGGCTACTATAAATAACAAACAACAAGTGTTGTTGAGGATGTGGAGAAAAAGGAACCCTAATACACTGCTGGTGGGAATGCAAACTGGTACAGCCACTATGGAAATCAGTGTGGAGTCTCCTCAAAAAGTTAAATATGGAACTTCCATTTGACCCAGTGATCCCACTTCTAGGAATATATCCTAAGAAGCCTGAAACACCAGTCAAAATGAACATATGCATCCCTATATTCATAGTAGTGCTATTTACAATAGCTAAAATCTGGAAACAGCCCAAGTGCCCATCAGTAGATGAATAGATAAAAAAGCTTTGGTACATCTACACCATGGAATACTATGCAGCAGTAAAAAATAAGGATCTCTTACTCTTTGAGACAGCATGTATGGACCAGCACAGTATTATGCTAAGCAAAATAAGCCAGTCAGAGAAAGACAAGTATCACATGATCTCACTCATATGTGGAATCTAATGAACAAAATAAACTGCTGAACAAAATAGATCCAGAGACATGGAAACATGGAACATATTGTCAAATTTTAGAGGGAAGGAGTGGGTGAGTGGGTGTGTGGGAAGAGATGGACCAAAGAACTTGTATACATATATATGCATAGCCCATGGACATATACAATCATGCAGTGAAGGCCGAGGCCGGGGCTGGGGGCGGGGCGGCGGGCGGGGGCGGGGGGGAAGGGGCAAGGGGAGAGGAGGCTACATGGGGTTAATGGGGAAAAACAAAGGGACGTATATAATAATTTCAACAATAAAGATTAAAAATAAAAAAATTAAGAAAGCCAGAATAGGTTGTTCCAGTTAGAGGAGTTAGCTAGTGTGGAGGCCCAATGTAAGACAAAACTTGTTACCTTTGAGGAATTGGTCGTAGCCAGTGCTCAGTGAGAGAAAAAGAGAGAGAGAGTTAGAAAGAGAGCAAATGACGTAAGTCTTCACTTTGACTCCACTTTTTTCCATTTGTTCTCATGACCATTAATGGATGTGTCATCATATAGAATTGTCCCACATCTGATTTAAACTCAAAAACTTTAGAAATCCAATATGACTATGGCTGCCTAAGTCAGTGTGCTACTCTTCTTTGCTTGGAAATAAAACACCAGCATAAAAAGAAACAAACAACCCCCCCCCCTGTAAATCCCATACTTTAAAATAGGTACAAAGGCTGCTAAAATAAGCTATGATCCATAGAAGCCATGTGGGAGAAAGTGAAGAGAGGTGTGGAGAATGGTGAGAAGATCATGCACTGGAAATAACAGGAAGCACTAACAAAAATATCCTTACTCAGTATGAGGGGCATGCATTGAAGATCAAAAGCTACATGCTTGTTTCTAACAAATGGTTCAGGAACTGAGGTGTGCATCCCTGACCTACTTCTGTTTAGAGAGGCAGAGGGCATGGGATATGCAAATATTCACACTCATGAGCTATGTTGGTAGGAAAAAGCCTATCTCTGTGGCAGCAGTTGATGTGAGAATCAGCTCTTTTGGAAGCTACACTAGCCTCCCTGACTCACAAGAAAGTTTTGGAAATAGCTGGCCCAGGAAAATTCAATGCATGTAATAATGAGTAATTCAGTAAGAGTATTACGGGCACTTCAGCATAGCAACAATACAAATATTATACATTGAAAAAGGAGAAGAAAGATAATAAAAATTTACTAAAAAAATGCTTCCATAGAATAGATGAATACTGTAGCCAAACATTTTATCATGAATTTAAAAATTATTAGGGTATAATGGCTTCTATGAATTAATACCACAACACAAAAATACTAAAATTTAAGAAAATGGTGGCAAGACAACAGGACCTGGCAGAAATCAGGAAGGAAGTGAAATATATATACAGCAAGCTATATCAAAATCATAACTGCATGTCGACAGGAAGCTGATCTGGGATTAGGCTCATAGTATTTTTTGCAACAGGTCATCTAGGTAGAGAGAGAATCCAGTGTGGGGTGGGAGGGGGCTGAGGAAAAATGTTGTAAATGAGACACAGGAGAGACTGGCCTTTTGGGGGACTAGTAGGAAAAAGTATGAAAGTGGTTTTTGTTGAAGAGAGCTATTTATGTCTCTTCAAAATTTGTATGTTGAAATCCCAATGCCTAATGTGGAGTCCTAAGCTCATGAATGAGATTAGTGTCCTTATAAAAAGTTTTACCCCTACACCTTGATCTCCCTATGCCTTCTACCATGTGAAGACACACAGAGGGGTTGGCTGTCACAACCTGGAAGAGGGCTTTTACTAGAACCTGACTATGCTAATACCCTGATCTTGAACTTCAAGCCTCCAGAACAGTGAAAAATAAATTTCTGTCATTTATAAGCCATACAGTCTGTGGTATTTTGTTATACCAGCCTGAATGGATTGAAGGGGAAGGTCCTGTTCATGGACTGGAACCTTTGGTCAGAAAAGGATGGTAGAAAGTAGAAAAATAGAAGGGAAGTTGGCTCCTGGCAGGGAGAATGGTGTGGGTGTGATGAAAACAGCAGAAACAAGCTTATATATTTAGAGTTGCCACCGCCATGGAGTGTGAGCATCAAACCCACTTTGTGGGGCACAGTGAGGGGAGAGAGAAAACTGACCTGCTAAGGACAATTGTTCTTCCTTTTTCTGATTCAGAACAGGGTTCCAGACAGAACATACCAGATTCTTCTGAAAAGCTTCTCTGAGTAACAGTGATGTTGTTACATGGAACAAGTCACCTTTGTCCTGGGTGTGAGTCTCAGACTCAGCTGGTATTTCTCTTCCCTCAGAGTCCATCCACTGGACCTTTGGCTGAGGGAACCAGCCCTCCGACTTGCACTCTAATTGGAGTTGTTGGGATTCAGTGACTTCCACATGGAACTGAGGATGTGAGCCAAGAGCTGGGAAGAGGAAGAGCGAGAAGTCAGGTCTTAAGCTCATTTTTCTGTACATATATCCCTCCCCTTCTTATGAAGAGTTTGTGCTGCAGACTAGACCTCAATGTGCAGAACAGGAAAGTGAGGCACTGAAGAAGTCTTGGCAACAAAGGAGGGGGATCTAGACTCCTGGGTGAGAGGGGAGTCCACCACAATGCAACACAATTGATCCCTGCCTATTTCCTGACTCCCACTGTGAGTCTCTTTATTTTTTTATTTAGCCCCCAGCAGTAATATATGGAATAATGGAATGATTAGATGTAATGGTCATCTCCCTTTCTCCTATGACTTTTTTATATTTCCTAGGAAAACTGGATCATGCCCATCCCAGAATAAACTTACTCCTGGAGGTGTCAGGGGGATAAATGTGGGAAATTACCTGCCACTTTCAGCTCAATCACTGCATCACTGTAGAAGGAGCCATGTTGGATCACACAGCGATACTGCCCATTGTCAGAGGGTTGGACATTGAGGATTCTCAGAACCACTATCCCCTTATGCATGACATTTTTCATAAGCTCTGTCCTCCCCAAATACTTCTCTATGGTTTCCTCAGGCTTGTCCCTCCCATCCTCATACAGATGCACCACTTGGGAGGGTAGGGATCTGGTCCATCTTATTGCCATATTTTTAACATTTTGACGAGGTAAGAGGAAGCAGGGCAGCTCAGCTTCACCACCCAGCATGGCCACCAAGGGTTTATGGGGTCCCTGGACTTGGAATGCTCCTGAAAAGTGAACAGAGATGGAGTCAGGGTTGGGGTGGGGAGGGGGGACGGTGGATTTGGGCAGATGAGGTGGTATTGGCTACATTATTGGTTGTTTTCATCCTAACCAAATCCTGAGACCAATGTCTGAAATAGTTACTGGATCTTTTCTGACCTAAACATTCACACAGAGTTAGAGAAAGCTGGAGATGTTAGGTGTTGGAGGTGTAGCCCTGGCTAAGGTGAGGCAAACAAAGGACATAGGGCATAAATTTCTAGGACAAACTCACTTTCAGGGTGCAGGTACATAGTTGGCAAGATCCTGAGAGTAAGTACCAATTTAAAATTTGGGCCCTAGTCTCCTCACTTAACTCATCCTGTGGGGAGGTACCTGAGGAATATAACTGCAGGAGATGGGGAATAGACAGGCTAGCTCCTTCAGGTCAGGTTCTGACCTTGTTGGTAAGATGGAGGAACCACACAGGAGTTCTGATGGTTCTGGATGGATAGTTGGATGGACAGTGTTGAGGAAGTATATGAAGCAGCTCAGTAGTAAATGGTTTGAGAATCATTCATACTGTTTGCCATGAGCATGGGATGAGAAATAGAGGCATACAAACTAATTGTTTTTATTCCACATTATCTTGAGGCTGTAAGAATGTATGCTTTTTAAAATTACCATCTGGAGCTCCTTTATTGTCTCTCAGTCTTTGCCCCACTGCATGCACATTTGTACTCAGGTTTACACACACACACACACACACACACACACACACACACACACACACGCACACCAGCATGCCTAGACCAGGAAATATGAATGAAATGCCTAGTACACTGGCTGGCACTTAGTAAGTGGATAAAGTTAACCTATCTATTTTTTGCCAGATCTCATAACATTTGTATTTTTGTCAAATTTTTTCTTTCAGCCCCCTTCTCTTTTTCTTTTTTCTTTCCCTTACATAACAGAGAATTGGGGACTCATGTAAGGATTCCTACCTGCACCCAATATGAGCATCTGGAGGCAGAGGCAGAGTGAGATGAGATTGCCATGATAAATTGTAGAGACTCGTTGACTCCTCAGGTGACTGATGCAGGGTGGTCTCAAGGCTTTGTGCTGATGACTCATTGGAAAAGGAGGAAACACTGAAATGAGGACAGAGATAAAAAGAGAACTCTGAGACTTCATTCAAGGGACAGAGAGGGGAGGGAATGAAGAAATCTCACTCCTAGGCTGGTATTGGGCACATCTTATCTATGGGACTGTGGTAAGAGGCAGAGTAAGATTCCTGCTCCCTTTTCTACAAATTTTGGGGCCCTTGATTTTCAGGACTACTCAGGCACTCACACTTCCAGTCTGATTTGCTTTCTGATTTCCAACTTGAAATAACTACAGATAATTATCAATGTGCAATTATAATTATCAATAATGATCCCTTCAATTTCTTTTTTGTTTTTAAAGATTTTAAAAAAATGTGATTTCAGAGAAGTGAGAGACAGATAGAAACATCGATGATGGGACAGAATCATTCATTGACTGCTTCTTGCATGTCCCCCCCCCCCCCCCGCCCCCTGCACCATTCCCCAGGGATCAAGTCCACAACCCAGGCATGTGTCCTGACTGGGAAATGAACCTTGACCTCCTGGTTCATAGATCAATGCTCAACCACTGAGCAACACTGGTGGGGCTTCAATTTCATTAGAGTCACCACTGGTGAGCTAGTTCACTTGCATAAGTAGGTGATACAAATTTTTAAATCTTACTCAATCCCACCCATTTAAATTGTACTTGAAGAACCTCACAACTCTTTCTTTTCTTTCATTCACAAATGTAATGTTGAAGTGTCTTGTAAAAATTGGAATGGATTTAAAATCCAATTGAATTATTACTTTGGAGTAAAAATAAGGAGTTTTACTTTGTAGAATGTGCATGCAATGTTAAGATAATCACTATGCATCTAGTTTGCACATATCTACTGCATATAGATTTAAAAAAATCATTTGATTTAATTGAGACAGAGTTTGGGTGTTGCTGCTTTGAGCTCTACCAGGAGCCCCTCCCTGGCCTCCAATCCACTCTAGGTAGGGCCACATATGGGCTCCTTGAGCCCCTGCATTTTGAACTCTTCCTGTTGCTCTATGGGGTCCTTTTCCTGAAGGGCAGTATTCAGTGCAGTTGGCTGAAGACTAAATCTAGGTAGTTGATCAAGCCCAGTGTGTAGCTGCTGTCACCAAACAGAGTTTGACAGAAGGTCCTCTTCCCATTTGCTGCTCATCTTGCAAAGCCATCTGAAGGAGCCACCTGTGGGAAAACTGGCATAAGACATATTTATGGATGAAGCAGGAAGTCCTACTGGTGTCTGTACTGGTACACTTCAACTAAGTGGGGCCTGTTTCCAAATCTCTTACAAGTGTAGGAAATGACAAATTAGGGACATTTTATGGCAACTATCTCACTTGGGCAAGAAAGACTTACCTGGTTCCTCCCTAACAGGACAGAGCCATCTCTGCCCCAATGGTAGGTAGGAAGAGACACTGTGGAAACAATGCAGAGACCTAAGAAGCTGCTGAGAAAACTGATAGAGAAAGGTGGGGAGCATCTTAGCAGAGTTCCATGCTATTAGTACAGAGCTACATCTTACCTAAATCTCTTTATAGAAACTCACTGCAAAATTAAAATGCCTAATTCAGTTTCTCTAATAGTTCCTTTGTGCTTCTTTCACACAAAACATGATGTATTTATGGTGAAACACAAAGGAAATGGTTTTTAAAAAAGGAAAGCGGGAACAAGACTTCTTGCTCTATAAATTCTCAAGGTCCTGAAGGATGATATGTGGCAGTTAGGGGTTCTCTCAGGCAACTCTCAAGTAGCAGCATACCAGCCCTAATCAGGGGTCTTACTATCTAAGAGCAAGAATTTAGAGTGCTTTGCCAGCTGTCAATCATACTTTGCTGGATCAGTTTGATGTTCTTGGTAAATTCCTTAGGAAGATTCACTTGGTCCACCATGGCAACTTCCTCAGGCTACACAGAAATCACCAGCTAGTGATTTCATTTTAGTATCTCCCACCCTTCAGTATGTATAACTTTGTTCTCTGAAAGGGAGAATCCTGGCTCTTGATACTTAATATGTTTATTTTTTAATAAACCCTCCTCTGTTTCTACCCTTTATCCTACATGAATGTCTTCATCAACCCTCTCCAGCCCTATGCTAAGCATTCCCTCCACATAGATGCCGCCTTACCTTTTTTTGTGCTCTGACATGTCCCACCCCATTCTTCACCATGCTCTGGCTCTGCCACTCATCAGAGAACTCCCTCCCACCATGGACTTCCACCTCTCCCACATCAGACTGCCTCCATGGTTGGTGTCCCTTCATTGCTTAAGCTTTGATCCTTTGCTGTGGATCACCTAAATTTCCCTTCTACACTCTGTCTCCTCTGACTGCCAACAAAGATGTCGATTTTGCTCTGCCTCCCTGAACAGCTTAGTACTGGGTTGTTCAGGAAGAGGAAGGAAGGAACAGAAAGAGAAAGAGAAAAAAAGGAATGGGAGAGGAGGGAAAGGCTATTCCTTGTTTTGTTTTTTTAAATATATTTTAACTAGTGGCCCGGTGCATGAAATTCGTGCACGGGGGTGGGGGGGTGTCCCTCAGCCTGGCCTGCACCCTCTCCAATCTGGGACATTGCTCTCACAATCTGGGACTGCTGGCTCTTAAACACTCACCTGCCTGCCTGCCTGATCACCCCTAACCACTCTGCCTGCTGGCCTGATTGCCCCCAACTGCACCCCACTGATGGCCTGATCACCCCAGCTTCCAAGCCCCCCCAATCAGCCTGCTCACTCCCAACTGCCCCCCCACATGGTCACCCTCAACTGCCCCCCCTGCTGGCCTGATCGCCCCCAACTGTTCCCCCCCCCTCCCCCACCAGCCTGCTCGCCACCAACTGCCCATGGTTACCCTCACAGGTAGCAGGTGCTGATTAGGGGAGGAGGGCATGATTGTTTCCTGGGACTGTAGCTATGGAAGCTTTGCAGAGGGTTCCGCAGGCCTCAGAGGGGTGGGCTCTGGCCAGCAGTCCTGTAGTGGTGGTCGTCCCTGGAGGTGCTGGTGGGGGGCAGGAAGTTAGGGGCACTCTAGGAGGGTGGTGAGGCTGAAGAGGGAGTAACTGTCAAAACTTCCCGCTTGGCGCCATTCTTTAAATTGTACATGGTGTTTCACAGCTGTACCTGCTCAGGGCGGGGCTCCAATCATGTGGAGCAGGGTGGGGGCCAGGCCAGGGTGGAGCCAGGCAGGCTAGGAGTTGGGTTTAGCCGCACCCCCAGTGAGGTTCAGCACACTTCCGTTGCAGAGATGGCACTGCTGCTGTGTGGTGGGGGTGGGGGAAGGGTCTGACTTTGGAGGGCTGCTCAGGCCTCTACCCGGGTCTGGAGTTGTAGGGAGGAGAGGTGTGCCCGATCCCAGCAGAGGGGGCCCGGCAGCGGTGGGCCCTGGGCTCTGGGTGCCTCCGGGGCGATGATGGATGGTCGCTGGCATGCTATTGTTGTGGGCACCCCTGGTGGGGGTGGCAGGGGAAGAAATCGGGAGTCGGAGGTCTGGGCTGCAGGTACCCTGGAGGCTGGGTCTTATCCCCGACCCCTGGGAGTGTGGGGGCTGGGGTAGGGTGTCCATCTAGGAGGATTGGAAGAACTCCCCAAGGCCGCTTCCTCTTTCTTGTGCTGCTGCTGTGGGGGGGAGGGGGAGGAGAATGGTCTGACCAGGCTGGGTCTTCTCCCAGTCTAGTCAGCCTCCTCATCCCCCCCGGTGGTGCGGGGGCTGGGGTAGGGTGTCCGTACAGGAGGATTGGAAGAGATCCCTATGGCTGCTTCCTCTTCCTTCTCTGCAGTCTGGGCTCCTATCAGGCATTCTCCTCAAACCCCTGGGAAGCTGGCTCCGGCCACCCGCCCTCTGCTGCACACGCATCAAAATGCAAATAGGTTATAACTGGGGACACTGTAACAGACAATTACCATATTACCTCTTTTTTTTCTTTTTAAATTGTTTAAAGTATTACAAATAGTAGTACATATGTCTCCTTTTTTTCCCCATTGACCTTCCCTTGGCCTCCCCTACCCCCGGCACATGCCCTCACCCCCCCATGCTTATATGCATGCATACAAGTCCTTCCTTTGATCTCTTACTCTCCTCCAACACTTCCCAGCCTTCCCGCTGTAATTTGACAGTCTGTTCCATGCTTCTCTGCCTCTGTATCTTTCTTTTTGTTCTTTCGGTTATAATATTCTCTATTATCCATAAATGAGTGAGATCATGTGGTATTTCTCTTTCACTGACTGGCTTATTTCACTTAGCATAATGCTCTCCAGTTCCATCCATGCTGCTGCAAATGGTAAGAATTCCTTCTTTTTAAAGCAGTGTAGTATTCCATTGTGTAGATGTACCATAGTTTTCTAATCCACTCATCTGTTGATGGGCACTTAGGCTGTTTCCAAATCTTAGCTATGGTAAATTGTGCTGCTATGAACATAGGGGTGCATATATCCTTTCTGATTGGTGTTTCTAGTTTCTTCGGATATATTCCTAGAAGTGGAATCACTAGGTCAAATGGGAGTTCCATTTTTAGTTTTTTGAGGAAACTCCATACTGTTCTCCACAGTGGCTGCACCAGTCTGCGTTCCCACCAGCAGTGCACCAGGGTTCCTTTTTCTCTGCATCCTCGCCAGCACTTGTCGTTTGTTTATTTGTTGATGATAGCCATTCTGACAGGTGTGAGATGGTACCTCGTTGTCATTTTGATTTGCATCTCTTGGATGATTAGTGACTGAGCATGTTTTCATATGTCTCTTGGCCTTCCTTATGTCCTCTTTTGAAAAGTATCTATTTAGGTCCGTTGCCCATTTTTTGATTGGGTTGTTTATCTTCCTTTTGTTAAGTTGTATGAGTTCCCTGTAAATGTTGGAGATTAAACCCTTATCAGAGATAACATTGGCAAATATGTTCTCCCATGCAGTGGGCTTTCTTGTTGTTTTGTTGATGGTTTCTTTTGCTGTGCAGAAGCTTTTTATTTTGATGTAGTCCCATTTATTTATTTTCTCTTTAGTTTCCATTGCCCTAGGAGCAGTATCAGTGAAGAAATTGCTTCGGCATATGTCCGAGATTTTACTGCCTGTGGATTCCTCTAATATTTTTATGGTTTCCGGTCTTATATTTAAGTCCTTTATCCATTTTGAGTTTATTTTTGTGTATGTTGTAAGTTGGTGGTCCAGTTTCATTTTTTTGCATGCATCTGTCCAATTTTCCCAACACCATTTATTGAAGAGACTGTCTTGACTCCATTGTATGCTCTTGCCTCCTTTGTCAAATATTAATTGAGCATAATGTTTTGGGTTGATTTCTGGGTTCTCTATTTGATTCCATTGGTCTATATGTCTGTTCTTATGCCAGTACCAGTCAGTTTTGAGAACAGTGGCTTTGTAATACAGCTTGATATCTGGTATTGAGATCCCTCCTACTTTGTTCTGAAGGAAAAATGAAAATAAAATGTAGAACACTAATCCCCAAATAAAATAAAATAAAATAAAATAAAGAGAAAATAAAATAACACTTTAAAAAAAAAAGTAAAATAGTAGTAGTAATAATACTGATTAAAAATAAAAATAGAATAATTAAAAAATGTAAAATCAATTGAGGGAAAAAGATAAAAAATTTAGTTTCTTAAGTAAAAGATGAAAAAATAAATATGTGCAGTAGTGAAGGTCATTCACTTCCTCTACTGTTCTGTTTGGTATGCCTGTGTCCTGTCCGGTAGTCAGGACATTATTGAAGTTCCCTGCGTTTCACTGCTCCTCTGTGTTGTAAATTACAGTCCTGATTTTCCAGGAGGTAGTATTTCTTTGTTTCTTAGACTCCTATATTTGTGTTTACACAAGAGTCAATTTGTAATTCAACCCCTGGGTGACAGTGTTTCTGGATTGACCTCCAGGGCTATACGTCCTCTCTAGCCAGTATTTAGATTTTGTTTTCCCTGTCACACTTAATACTGGTTTGGGAGTATGGATTGCCCCAGAGCTGGTTCTCTGATCATTACTCCCCACTCTGATTCCCAGGTTCCACAAAAACAACTTTCCCACTCCAGACTCTGAGAGTGTCCCCAGTTGGGTGATCCTATGTACTGGGCTTAGTAATCAAACGTAAGGATTTAAAGAGAAAGAAAGAGCCAGAGTAAGTGCGTGAACTCGCGACTTTTACTCTCTGGCACTGCACGCAACTCTTTGAAAGTCTCTGTGCGTGTGTCTATTATTTTCCCCCTGGCACTAAGCAGCCGGCACACTAATAAAATTTTAGGCTGCCCTTTTGCACCCAGTCCAGCTATGGGTTGCTTTTTAGAGTTCCCTTCTGTCAGTAGCCCTGTGGATCCCTTTCCACATTTGCGGATCATGCTAGCCCCAACGACCGCGGATTTTGTGGGGTGCAGTCTTCCCTGGAACCTCTAGCTCCCATTGTGCATGTTTCTCTCTCCTGCCTGGATCACAGACCTCACTTTTTCCTAGGTGAAATCTGACCTTTCTGTGAGAAGGTGCAGAGCTCATCTGAGTCCTCGTATTTGCGCTGCTTGAGGTCAGGTGTTCCTGGGTTCACAGCTGTTCCCTGGGTGTTGTTGTTATAGATTCCCAGGATGTATAGGCTTCCAATAACAGCTACTCACCCCTTCAAGATGGCGCGGTCTCTGCATCAGAGCTGGTTGCTCAGGGAGAGATTTCAGCAGCACTGAAGGCTGCCTGGTCAGGGGAACCCGGTCCGGCAATCCCCAATGGTCTCTTGGAGTATAGCTGTCCCTCACCCACAAATATACACTCCCCGTGTGACCACACACTCTCCTTTTGTTCTCTCACTCACACACTATCTTGCAGTCTGCCTTTCTGTCGGCAGCCAACTTCCCTCTTCCTACCATATTACCTCTGTATATGCATGGATTGATTTCAGAGAGGAAGGGAGAGGGAGAAAGAGATAGAAACATCAATGATGAGAGAAAATCATTGACTGGTTGCCTCCTGCATTCCGCACACTGGGGATCCAGCCATAACTTGGGCATGTGCCCTGACTGGGAATTGGACCGTGAACTCCTGGTTCATATGTTGACTCTCAACCACTGAGTCATGCTGGTTGGGCAATTCCTTGTTTTTAAAGTAAAAGAAAGACAACTGTGAAAGATGTAATGGGAATTAAGCCTCTTCAACCCATTTTAAGAATGAGTTCACGTGGGGTTTGAGGGTATGAACATTCATCTCATTGACACTACTCCTATATGAGTATCTTGAAGAGTCTTTTTACACCCTCAAGTCTATGTACACTCTATTTTGAAGACCACTGCTATGGGCGTTACAGGTTAAGTAATAGAATGCAAACACCCAGGACGAGACTTCCCAGCTCAGAATCCTGGTAAACAGGTCGATTAGTTACCATAATTATTTTACTCTTATCTCTACAGTTCTACCCACTTTTCCCTCCTTTGTCCTTTTTTCATCCCACTTTCCTATCAAAAAGCATAGTTTGCTCACAGCTGGTATACCTTAGTGGTTGAGCATCGACCCACACATCAAGAGTGGGTCCTTCCTTGGATCCCACACTTTAGAAGCCTCTCTGGTTCAATTTCCTATCAGGCCAAAGGCCAGGTTTTAGGCTTGATTCCTGGTTGGGGGTGTATAGGAGGCAGTATATCGATGTTTTTCTCTCATCAATGTTTCTATCTCTCCCTTCCTCTCTCTCTAAAATCAAATCAAATCAAATCAAATCAAATCAAATCAAATCAAATCACAGCTCTCTTCATCCACACCTCCTCTCTGCAGTAGAACCATTCACAGAACACTATCTTGATCCTTTCTTCAAACTGCCTCCTCCTCCAACTTTGGGACTGACTCCCTCCATAGGCAGGGGGCTCCAGACTTACCTTTGCCTCTGCGTGGGGCTGGGTCTCTCCTGATCTGTGGTAGCTCTGGTTAGAGACATTTCTCTCAGGAGCTCAGGGCTGGGAGCTGGAGGTGGTGTGTGTTAGAGGAAGGTGCCCAGAGGTGCTGAAAGGAAAGGAACTTTATGGACTGAGATGCATTATCTGATGGACTTTGGACCATCGGACTGTGTGTGTGGCATATGAAGGGTAGACACAGGTACTAAGTTTCACTAAGCAATGTTACAAGGGCCTTTTATCTCTACTTTAGACTATGAAACTGATAACCAGACATGTAACTTGGTAAAAGTCATGAAAAAAAAAAAGCGCATAACTACACAGATAGCATATAAATTAATGGTTAACATAAAAACTGAATCTGAAATGCTGTCTGACAGTCACATTCATTTCCTTGAACATGCTCCACATTTTACACATTTTTTTTTTCTCAAACCTCATCCCTCACTTTGCTAAGTCTTCTCAGCTCTCTTTATATTGACCAAAAGAAGCCATTGAACAGAAATGTTTTCATCTCCTGTACATCAGGTCTACATACTTAACACCCACTCTCTCCAAAACAAAGCCCAGCTTCATTTGTCAGTAATTTCTCTTTTTCTGTTTTAATGGAGAAAGTAGCATTCTATCTCCATGCCGTAGGCCTTCCTATCATTTTGTGAACTCATAATTTGTGTATTAAATCTTGGTTTGCTTGAACTCTCTAGAGATGTTTCTGTTTTCTAGACTTTATGCTGACTGATACACTAAAGTCCAAGTTTTATCATCTGTTAAATGGGTTTGTAATAATAATACCTACAGCATTTGAGAAAGATGGGTCCTTCCTTGGATCCCACACTTTAGAAGCCTCACATATCATAAATAATACAAAATGCATCTATTACAGAAAATGTAGATAGCACTGTCACTTGGTAATCAGTGCTCAGTATGATGGGCCCCTCAAACATCTGTTCTCATAATTAACACTATTCAGGCCCAGGGAAACATAACTCCATAGTTTACAACAAAACTATTCAGGCCCAGGGAAACATAACTCCATAGTTTACAACAAAACTGTATCTGAATGCAGTAAAAGTTTGTGGTTTATTTGTGGGGGGTTTTGGGTGCCAATTTCAAATAGAGTTTGATTTAAGACATTGTGTTTTGCCCTTACACTACAGTGCCTAGAAAGTGCAAGGTTATTTCCTCTCCCTGTGCACATGCTTCACATTCAAGTGTCGAGCTTGAAAGTTACTTACTATAGCAGCTCAGCCATAAAACTACCATGGAATTTGCTACAAATTTGCATCTTTCAATATTTTGTATGGAACAACAACTAAATGCATGTTCAAGTTGCCTTGATCCACCTGTTCATTGGTGGGCCTAGAAGAGGAGTTTCATCACTAGGGAAGCCCCAGGCATTCCTCCTAGCTTATTTCCTGCACTCTGGGACATCTTGGGAAGGATAGAATTGCAGACTTTCTCCAGCCAGCTCTTTCTGCTGATGTTCAAGTTCTTCCTTCTCTGCAGTCTGATTCTTATCAAGCCAGGTGATAACTTCATTACATTTCAAAAATCTTCTGTTTATTCTCATCATTGAGCTGAACTTGAAGTTTCTCATCTTTGGAGATTGCCTCTATATTAACTGCAAAGAGTATAAGTGAATTTTTGGAAGATGCCTTGTCCCACTGCTTCTCCTCTTCAGCTTTGTACTTCTCTCTCAGCTTCTTGGACCATATGTTTGCTGTCTCCCTTGGTCAAACAGTTCTCCTTTTTAGTGATTGTAATCTTGTTCTCTTTTCCTGTACTCTAATCCACAGCAAAGACATTGAAGGTGCCATTAGTATCAATATCAAAAGTGATCTCAATCTGAGGAACACCACAGAGTACAGGTGGTATATCTGTGAGTTCAAACTTGCCAGGTAGGTTGTTATCCTTGGTTATGGTGCACTATTCTTTGTAATCCTGAATGAGCACACCTGGCTGGTGGTCAGAGTAGCTAGTGAAAGTCTGCATCTGCTTCAGGCCCAAGTATTTATATCAGACTGGTGGTTCTTGTTTAGGAAGACTTGGAATTATTGATTCAATTTCTTCTTTTTAAAAAAATTTTGACAGTATTACAGATGTCCCCATTTTGCCCCCTTTTGCTCCCCTCTACCCAGCCCCCCCATCCCAGGCTATCACCACATTATTGCCTATGTCCATGGGCTATGCATATATATATATATACTAGAGGCCCATTGCAGGAAGATTCCTGCAAGAATAGGGCTTCCTGTAGCCGGAGTGAAGCAGAGAAGGGAGCACCTCGCTCCCTCCCTTCTCTGCTGCCTTGCTCCCTTCTCAGCTGCCTCGCTCCCTTCTGCAGCGCTTGGCTTCCTTCTACACTGTCTTCAGTCTTTGCTCTGCACCTGTGTATGCAAATTAACTTCCATCTTTGTTGGGTTAATTTGCATACTTGCTCCTGATTGGCTGGTGGGCGTAGTGGAGGGATGGTCAATTTGCATGTTTATCTTTTATTTGTGTGTGTGTGTGTGTGTGTGTGTGTGTGTGTATTTTTTTGGTTAATTTCTTCCAATCCCACTCACTCCCCACCCCTCTGAGATCTGTTAGTCTCTTATATGTATCCATGCCTCTGATTCTATTTTCTTTGTCAGTTTATTTTGTTCATTAGATTCTACATATTAGTGAGATCATTGGTATTTGTGTTTCTCTGACTGGCTTATTTTGCTTAGCATAATAATATCCAGGCCCACCCATGCTGTTGCAAAGGGTAAGAGTTCCATCTTTTTTTTACAGCTGCATAGTATTCCTTTATGTAAATGTACTACAGCTTTTTATTTACTCATCTACTGATGGGCACTTGAAATGTTTCCAAATCTTGGCTATCTGTATTAGTAATAGAGGGATATGAAAATTGTCCAGGACACCGTCATGCAACAACTGAACAGCAGGCTGCATGGGGCTACCAGGCTGGCGGGGGGGGCAGTTAGGGGTGACCAGGCTGGCAGGCAGAGGAGGTTAGGGGTGATCAGGCTGGCAGGGGGGGACAGTTAGGGGCAATCAGGCAGGCAGGCAGAGGTCATTAGGAGTGATCAGGCAGGCAGGCAGGTGAGTGGTTAGGAGCCAGCGGTCCCAGATTGTGAGAGGAATGTTTGACTTCTGGTCAGTTGGACATCCCCCAAGGGGTCCCAGATTGGAGAGGGTGCAGGCTGGGCTGAGGTGACACCCCCCTGTGAAATAATTTCATGCATTGGGCCTCTCGTTGTAAATAATGCTGCAATGAACATAAGGGTGCATATAAGCTTTCTGTGTTCCAAGGCTGGCTTTCTAGCAGCAGTTGGCCCAGGGGTGGGTCAACAAACATCCCAGGACACCTGGGGATCCTCCTCCACCCACCTCTGCCTGCCTGCCATCTGTCCGACTTAGTCACTGAAAAGGCTATTTCTGAAAGGGCTTTTGGAAGCATTGGAAGGATGGGACTTCTGTATCTCCTGTGAGGGAGAGGTGCCACTCAGACTTCAGGGAAGATGGTGGGTGTGTTTCCCCATTCCAGAACCACATGATTAAGTCTATTGTATAATATTTCCCTGAACTGGGCAGGGCAGAACCCCTCATAGGCACATCAGTGGGGTCTGCCTGAAGTGAGGAGTTTCTATCAGCTTTCCTGTGATGGGGAAGCACCAGCAGATTCCGGGGAAAGTAGGGGGAATGGCCCCACCCCAGAGCCAGTCGCTGATGTCCCTTGAGACTGCCCAGACCCAGAGGCCTGGCCTCTGCTGCTAACTCCTCAGCAGGGGTCAAGATGCAAGGTGGGGCCAGCAGGATTCCAGAGGGTGGGATGAAGCCCAGAGTGAGTGGCTACAAAAGAAAATCTGGTAGTCTAATCCTTTAAAATAAAAAGTGGTGTTGTCTGTCAGGCTCTGTATTTCCCTGGCCAGTAGAGGCCCCATGGTAGCATTTTACCTCTGGATGCTACATAGGCGGCTGTTTCCACCTCTGATCCTCCAGGATGGGGATCACAGCCTGGGGTTCAGGCCTCATTCATTTCAGGGGGAAACCCCAAACTCTACTCTCCAAAGCCCTCAACCCTCCCACTCTCCAACCCCCACCACACACCCTCTCCCTTCAACTTCGCCCCCCCCCCCCTCCGCCACCAGCTCCAACCTCCTCCACCACAGGGGATATACCTCTGCACCCTTGACCTGCCGCCTGTGGGAGCAGGGCCAGCCCTGGTGTGACTCTGCCCTTCCTGGCAGTCTCCAGGTGGTTTCTGCCTGTCCTCGTCCAAAAGTCTTTTTAGCTAGTCTTCATTTGGAAATTCAGGGTGAATGTTGCCCAGTTTAGTTGTATTTCTAGTTTGGTTCTGGGAGGAAGTGTGAGAAAGATCCACCTACTCCACCACCATCTTGAAATTCCTCTCTTGAGCTCTTATCAATCATTTGGCTCTGTTTGGTGGTGCAATATTTGGACTTACTTTAGTGTCATATATCAACATTTTCCCGATCCATAAATTGTATTGGACACACAAGTGTTTCCCTGCCCAAGCCTCCATTTCCTTCATTCTAGGGCCTCCTCCTGCCTGAATTTTTTCAGGAGTGAAGAAACAGGATCGTGTAAACTTAAGGAGGGTCCAGAGGAGACAGCAAAGTCTCTATCAGGAATGGGATATTGGGTTAGCACATAAAGTCATTAGTACTTACCTGGCTTTTACCTTCATGGTGATCACAGGCTAGTAGAGGAGGCAGCTTTCAAAGGAAGTAGTTCCAATGTAGTTAGTTCAATGTCATAATAGATTTTATCTAAAAAATACAAACAAACAAAGGAAGGAGAGAGTAATTGTCGGACTAAAAGCTCTATGAGGGCAAGGATCCTATCTATCTTGTTCACAATGACTAGGATATAACATTATTTAATGTACTAGAGGCCTGGTGCATGGATTTATGTACCGTTGCAGTCCCTCAGCCTCGCCTGTGCCTTCTCGCAATCCGGGATCCCTCAGGGGATGTCAGAGAGCTGGTTTCGGCCAGATCCCTGCAAGCCAGGCCAAGGACCCCACTGGTGCACAATCAGGGCTGGGAGGGGCCATAGGAGGGCTCCAGGGCATGTCTGGCTCCTCTCACCCAGTCCCGATTGGCTGGACCCCAGCAGCGAGCTAACCTATTTGTCGGAGCATCTATCCCCTGGTAGTCAGTGTGCCGTCATAGCAACTGGTCAAATGGTCGAATGAACGGTCAGACACTTAGCATATTAGGCTTTTATTATATAGGATATTTGTTTAATTGAATGGATTAATTCATATCAAGTATATCCAATGGTTTGATTGATTCATTTGATTATTTAATCATTCACTTAGTCCTTTATTCACTCCTTAAATATTTGTAGGTAATAAGGCAACTTTTCCCATTGAATTTAAATGTAAAATTATCCTTAAACAACATTAGGAATAATTTTGATTAAATATAAATGAGAGCTATGACCTTGAACGCACTCTGTGTTGATTCCTCTCTAGGTACATAGTATCATTTTCCATTGGCAGAAAAGAAAATTGAAGTTTATAGAGCTGAGTTAACTTGCTCAGTTTATATAATGGGATTCAAACCCAGGTCTATCTGCCTGACTCCAAAGCCTACGATCATTGCCTACCCAACACTGCCTCTGTTTGAATGTGGATCCTTAATGACAGGTCCTGGAGAGTGAATGGAGTTGGATTTAGGGCTGGAGCTGGTGGAAGTTAAGCTGTCCTATCCCTGATGGAATGGCCAAAAGTCTAAGAGGTTGTAATGAGTGTCATTTGATTCTAGCTGATGTTAGGGGGCAAGTTATCCATAAAACATAGCAGGGCATGACATGGTCCCAGGCAGTGATGATACTGGGGCAAAGCAGTAACAGGATGTGAAGTAGGACTAGAGCTTGCCAGGTGGGAAGGTAATGGTGAGAGACAGGGTGGACTTATCCACCAGGAGAGAAAATTTGGAGGTTTGGGTATTGAAAACAGGCCAAGTCTGGATTCAGGAAACTAAGTTGTTTGCTAAACTGCACTGAATGTTGCTTTGTAGGGCATATCTTTCATTTCATCCTTTTGCTGATATATTATCAACATAGCTGTAGTGTGGTAGAATATAAAGAATCTTAAAACGTGTGGGTCCTTTCTCCCTCCTTGCCACTTTGAATGTTTTGTCCAGTAGATTCATCTCCCTGAATTTTTTCCCTAATTTTAAATGTGGGAGATTAAAAATTTTTTATTATGTGACATTGGTTAAGAGGACCATATAGACTTCAACTGTACATTTCTATGATACCAGATCTACATATTCCACTGTGTAACACTACCCTATGTCAAACCACCTTCATCACTGTGGGAGTGTTATCATTTGCCTTAGAGTGCTGTTATGAAGGTCATGTGAATGTTTCTGAAATACATTATTTGGATGGAGAGGCTCTGTAATTCCTAAAGTGTTATTCTTATGTGTTATATCTATTGTTAACAATCCAACAATGCTACTTCTGGATATATATTCCAAGGAAAGGAAAACACGATCTCGAAAGTATATCAGCACCCCCGTTCATTGTACCATATTCAGAATAGTTAAGAAATGAAAACAACCTAAGTGGATGTCATTGGATAAATGGATAAGACAATGTGATATAAGAGGAAGGAACACTTCCAAGCACTTTCTATAAAGCCAGCATTACCCTAATCCCAAAACCAGATAAAGATACTACAAAGAAAGAGAATTACAGGCCAATATCTCTGATGAACATAGATGCTAAAATCCTCAACAAAATTCTAGCAAATCAGATCCAGTATTTACATTAGAAAGATCATACACCATGACCAAGTGGTATTTATTCCGGGGATGCAAGGATGGTACAATATCCAAAAATCAATAAATGTGATACATCACATAAACAAATTGTAAGATAAAAATCACATAGTCATATCAATTGATGCAGAAAAAGCATTTGACAAAATCCAACACCCTTTCTTGATAAAAACTCTCAACAAGGTGGGAATAGAAGGATCATACCTCAACATAATAAAAGCTATATATGATAAACCCACAACTAACATCATACTCAATGGGCAAAACTAAAACCATTTCCCCTAAGAACAGGAACAAGACAAGGATGCCCACTCTCACCACTCCTGTTTGACATAGTACTGGAAGTATTAGCCATTGCAATTAGACAAGAAGAAGAAATAAAAGGCATCCAAACTGGAAAAGAAGAAGTAAAGCTGTCCTTATTCGCAGATGACATGATATTGTACATAAAAAACCCGAAAGACTCCATCAAAAAACTAACAGACTTAATAAATGAATTCGGCAATGTAGCAGGATACAAAATTAATGCCAAGAAATCTATGGCATTTCTATACACCAACAGTGAACTTACAGAAAGAGAGACTAAAAAAGCAATCCCATTTTCCATCGCACCAAAAAAATTAAGATACTTAGGAATAAACCTAACCAAGGAGGTAAAAGACCTATATGCGGAAAACTACAGGACACTGAAAAAAGAGATAGAGGAAGATGTAAACAGATGGAAGAACATACCATGTTCATGGATTGGTAGAATCAACATCATCAAAATGTCCATACTACCCAAAGCAATCTATAGATTCAATGCACTCCCCATTAAAATACCAACAGCATATTTCACAGACCTAGAAAGAACTCTCCAAAAATTCATCTGGAATAAAAAAAGACCCCAAATAGCCACAGCAATCCTGAGAAAGAAGAATAAAGGAGGAGGGATCTCAATACCAGATTTCAAGCTGTATTACAAAGCCACTGTCCTCAAAACAGCCTGGTACTGGCACAAGAACAGACATATAGATCAATGGAATAGAATAGAGAATCCAGATATCGACCCAAACCAATATGCGCAATTAATATTTGACAAAGGAGGCATGAGCATACAATGGAGTCAAGACAGTCTCTTCAATAAATGGTGTTGGGAAAATTGGACAGATACATGCAAAAAAATGAAACTAGATCACCAACTTACACCATACACAAAAATAAACTCAAAATGGATACAGGACTTAAATATAAGACGGGAAACCATAAAAATACTAGAGGAATCCACAGGCAGCAAAATCTCAGACATATGCCAAAAGAACTTTTTCAGTGATACTGCCCCTAGGGCAATGGAAGCCAAAGAGAAAATAAACAAATGGGACTACATCAAAATAAAAAGCTTTTGCACAGCAAAAGAAACCATCAACAAAACAACAAGAAACCCCACTGTATGGGAGAACATATTTGCAAATGGTATCACTGATAAAGGTTTAATTTCCAACATCTACAGGCAGCTTATACAACTTAATAAAAGGAAGATAAATGATCCAATAAAAAAATGGGCAAAGGACCTAAATAGAATATTTTCGAAAGAAGACAGAAGGAAGGCCAAGAGACACATGAAAACTTGCTCAAAGTCACTAATTATCCGAGAGATGCAAATCAAAATGACAATGCGATACCATCTCACACCTATCAGAATGGCTATCATCAACAAATCAACAAACGACAAGTGTTGGCGAGGATGCGGAGAAAAAGGAACCCTCGTGCACTGCTGGTGGGAATGCAGACTGGTGCAGCCACTGTGGAGAACAGTATGGAGTTTCCTCAAAACTGAAAATGGAACTCCCATTTGACCCAGTAATCCCACTCCTAGGAATATATCCTAAGAAACCAGAAACACCAATCAGAAAGGATATATGCACCCCTATGTTCATAGCAGCACAATTTACAATAGCTAAGATTTGGAAACAGCCTAGGTGCCCATCAGCAGAAATTAATTAAATAAAGATACTTAATTATGTTTATTTGGTTCATCAGTTTATAATGTTTTTCATTATCCCCAAATGAGTGAGATCATGTGGTATTTTTCTTTCATTGACTGGCTTATTTCACTTAGCATAATGTTCTCTAATTCCATCCAGGTGCCTACAAATGGTAGTAATTCCTTCTTTTTTATGGCAGCATAGTATTCCATTGTGTAGATGTACCATAGTTTTCTGCTGATGGGCACCTAGGCTGTTAATTAATTAAATAAATATTTAATTATAATTTTAAATATGTAGAAAACCATAAATAGCTTAGAAGAATCCATAGGCACCAAAATAGCAGGCATTTATTGTAGCAATATCTTTACCTATATGGCTCCTAGGGCAATGGAAACTAAGAATAAAATAAATAAATGGGACTACATCAAAATGAAAAGCTTCTGCACAGAAAAAAACCACAAACAAACCATCAACAAAACAACAAGAAAACCCACTGAATGGGAGAACATATTTGCCAATGTTATCTCTGATAAGGGTTTAATATCCGAAATTTATAGGGAAATCATACAACTTAACAAAAGGAAGTTAAACAATCCAATCAAACAATGGGAAAAGGATCTAAATAGGCACTTTTTGAAAGAGGACATACAGAAGGCCAAGAGACATATGAAAACATGCTCTAAGTCACTAATCATCCGAGAGATGCAAATCAAACAACAATGAGGTACCATCTCACACCTGTCAGAATGACTATCATCAACAAATCAACAAATGACAAGTGCTGATAAAGATGCCAAGAAAAAGAAATCCTCTTGCACTGCTGGTGGGAATGCAGACTGGTGCAGCCACTGTGGAGAACAGTATGGACTTTCCTCAAAAAAATTAAAAATGGAACTCCCATTTGACCTAGTAATCCCACTTCTAGGAATATATCCCAAGAAAACAAAAACACCAGTCAGAAAGGATATATGTACCCCTGTGTTCATAGCAGCACAATTTACAATAGCTAAGATTTGGAAACAGCCTAAGTGCCCATCAGCAGATGAGTGGATTAGAAAACTGTAGCATATCTACACAATGGAATGCTACGCTGCTGTAAAAAAGAAGGAATTCTTACTATTTGCAACAGAATGGATGGAATTAGAGAACATTATGCTAAGCGAAATAAGCCAGTCAGAGAAAGATAAATATCACACAATCTCACTCATTTGTGGAATATAATGAATAACATAAACTGATGAACAAAAATAGAACCAGAGTCATAGAAGCATCAAACAGACTGTCCAACCTATGAGGGAAGGTAGGGGGTGAGGGGTAAGAGATCAACCAAAGGACTTGTATGCATGCATGTGAGTATAACCAATGGACACTGACAGTAGGGGGGTGAGGGCATATGCTGAGGGATGGGTGCGACCAGAGGGAGGTCAATGGGGGAAAAAGGAGACTTATGTAATACTTTAAACAATAAAGAATTTTTAAAAAAGAATAACGGGATCATAGGTGACAACCTGACACAGCTAGTGTTACATGATATAAGAGGTAGTAACCCACAAGGATAGAAGTAACAATCCTTAACACTATCCTTTAGATTATTGACATGATTCTACCTTTAAGGCAGTAGGACTGAGTAAATTCCTAATAATTTCAGGTTAGGCAGGGTCATAACTAATAGTAGAAGCTATAGGTTTTACTTTATAAAATCTATATACAGCAGAGATCCAAGAGGCTGGGACACTTGCAGATTGTGGCAGAATTCTTCAAAGATTTGTTTTTGTTTTGCTGAGAAGCTCTTATGACAAATCAGACATTTCATATACAGGGTCTGAATGTACCCCTGCTCTAAGGTACAATAAAAATGTAGTCAGCAAAGTCTAAATTGCAGGTGAGGCATTTCTTGATGGAGAACAGGCTGGGGAAAGAATTTTCGGCGATGCCAGAATATGAGTTTCCTAGACAAGTCCTGGTTTTGTCCTGCACCTCCTTGATCTGAAGTAGGTACTTACATGGCAAAGAGTCAAAGTCCTGACTCTTGTAACTCATAAAACTGATGCTCTATCTCTTCAAAAGATCATTTTCTCTTTCCTTCCTCTCTTTCTCTCCAGAACATTACATCTTTTTCTCATTATATATAATCTTGTTCTCACTCAGTCTTTAAAAAAATCTTTATTGTTGTATTACATATAACCCCCTTTTTCCCCACTGACCTCTTCTAGCCCCTGACCGCCCCCGCCCCGTACCCCCCTTCCCCCTGCCCAGGCCTTCATCATGTTATAGTCTGTGTCCATGGGTTATGTATATGTGCATACAAGTTCTTTGGTTGATCTCATCAACCTTCCCCACCCTCCCTTTGAGGTTCCACAGTCTGTCTGTTCCATGCTTCTATGTCTCTGGATTTATTTTGTTCATCAGTTTATTTTGTTCATTGGGTTCCACATGTGAGTGAGATCATGTGATACTGGTCTTTTAGTCTTCCTGACAGGTCAAAGTTTGGTCCCTTAGCTCCTGCTGTTTCTTTGTCACAGTAGTTTCTTTCTGCTTCAGCTACTACACTGTCTGCTTGAGCTACTTCTGGTGCTCCCTCGGCTCAGTTAAACTGAGAAAGAGCTGGCCGTTTACAGATACTCCAACTGCTCTGTCTTATCTTGATTTCCCTGAAGAAGCTTCTCCATTTCTTTCTCTTGAGTTGACATCTGGGCCTGAAGCTGACTCTCTCTTACTCCCCTATCTTCATCTTCTGAGGACATCTTCTGGTTTTGTTCTTTCAATTGAAAGCAGCTTTGGTTCCCAACTGTCCTTCTGTTCTTTAACTTTCTGTTCCAACTTCTTGTTGATGCTCTTTAAGGTTTCTAGATCTTCCTGCCTCTTCTGGAGCTCAGCCTGCATGCCTGAGTTCTGCTTCTGGAGGTTGACACAGCTGTCCTTCAGCTCATGGTTTTCTTTTCAAAGCTCATTGTTGTGCTGCTCAATCTCTTCCACCTCACCCTGAGTGGTAACAACTAGGATGTCCACCACATTTTCTGGACAGAACTAGAATGGGATACTTGCTGCCCGAACAACACCATCCTGATCCACAAAGCAGAACTGGCAATACTTATCATCCTTGAGCAGGTAAACTTGAATTGGAATTCCTGCTGTTTCATTGATTTGCTGTTTAGGTTAACAGGCAAAGTAATCCACATGAAGGTGTAATAATCATGGGTTGTTTTCCATCAGTTCTAAAGATTCCAATCTAATCCTTTTTACAGGAAATAAAATACTGAGTGAGGATGTGATAGCATGTGACACCCCCTCCAGGAACATAGAACTTCTCCACACTGTTAAAGATGACCTGAGATAAATGACAATTTTCCAGCAATACAGCTGATGTGGTGGGGTCTTCTGTTGTCTTTTCCATGGTGGGGTCCAGGGGCAGCAGCTGATGGTAACACAACAGCAACAGGATGGGGCAGGGTACCTGGAAGTTTTTACTTTTTAATCCCCTGTCCTTTTTCTATCCTATCCTCCCACACTACTCCCCTCTGGCAACCATAAGTTTGTTCACTTTATCTAAGAGGGTTTTCTTTTTGTTTCATTTCATTAATTTGTTTTGCTTTGAGGTATTTGTCTTTCTTTGTCCAATTTATTTCACTTAACACAATACTCTCTAAAGTCCTTTCACGTTGTTGCAAGTGGCAAGATTTCATTTCTTTTTATGGCTGAGTAACATTCCATCACACACACACACCATCTTCTTTATTGATTCATCTATTGATACACATCCAATTGCTTCCATGTTTTGGATATTGTAAACAATGCTGCAATTAGCATAGGGTGCACATATCTTTTTGAGTTACTGTTGTTTTTTAGGTCATAAAATGGACTTTAATGTCTCCCTCTTACAACATGATAGACTACTCAAGCTGGAACTAGCATACAGCTCCCAAGACTGGCTTCCTATGAGGAATGAAGCTGACATGTCCCTGACTGCTGTGCAGCTGGAGAAGCCCCAGGCACACAGCTTCTCAGTACAAACTCTGGAGTCCAAATACCCTCATCTGCTGTAGTTCACCAATTTGGGAGTTCTGGAACTGGCAGTGTAGATTCTGTGAATCCCAAGTATACCAGGTACTGCTCCCTCCCTTCCCCTTCAATATTACTGTTCTCAGCTTTGTGAGGTACTAAAGAACACCCTGGTTTTGCACGGCCTAAATCTCCCATCATCACAGGTTTGGATCCTCTGTTTCATATTTGCTTAAAATATCCTGGAAGTGTGACCCATGCTAACATGACTTTCCTTGTCCAGAGGACTCCTGGAAGTCATATTTTCCAAGTTTCTTACTAGCTGATGGCTCCCTTCTAACCCCAACACAATAAGGTTATTCCAAAGAACTGCATTTAGGAATGAAGAGACAGGAGTCTGTCTTCTTTCTACACCAGTCAGTCCTTGTCTTGATCACTTTATCCCTTTCTTTCATTAACATGCACATTTGCATGTACACAGAGCTCTGGAAGGATCTTCTTATCTGAAGACTATGGAAATATTTTCTGAGTTCACTTTCCATTGACTGATGTTCAAACTGAAGATTGGTCTCTGCCTTCCCATATGTCTTCTTGTTGCTTGGCTTCCAACCGTTTTCTTTCTTGGGCTTCTTGCAGTTTCTTGAGCTCTGCTTCCCATTCAGTTTTGCTCTGCTTACTTTGAACCCCAAGGGCATTAATGACTAGCCTTCTAGCTAGGGCTGCAGAAGTCTCAGGATGCTCCTTTGCTGGCTGGAGGAACTCAGCATAAGCTCTAGCTTTGGCCTTGGCTGCTCTTATGGCCTGTGACAAGGGCTGGATCTTCAACATGGTATGTTTACTACCCTGAGCATCATGAGCTGTAATTGGACTGGAGAATACTCCTAGGGCATGTGTGTCATCCACCCATTTAATATCAAATCCTTTCTTCTGATAACTGCAGAAAACCCATAGGAGGTTTTCAGTACGAATTTCTTGAGGGAAGTCATAAATTTCAATGACGTGGGAGTTCACAATCACTGAGGACAATATCAGGAACTTCACTGTTGTAGTAATCAAATCTAGATTCCTGGATGCTTTTTGTATTCTTCATATTCCCTGATAACGCTTGTAGAAGACGTGGATCCAGGCAGTCACCATCATCATTAAACATGGACTCCCAGCTCTCCTCAGTAGCTGTACTTTCCTCTATGTGAGAAGTTTCAGTCCTTTACGGTTCCATAGACGTCTTTATAGAAACTGGTTCTACATCAGGAAAGGATATACTAAATTCTATATTTTCTGAGTCATCTTCCTCTATTGTTTTGAACTCTTCAGTTTTCAGTTCATGCAATGCATCTGTTATATCACTAGTACAAGCTAGATCATTGTTCAAGGCACTATCTGAAAGTATTTTTGTACCATTTAAGATACTTAGTTCAAAGTCCAAAGAGATGTTACAATTAATACCAGCAATCTTCTTTATAGGCAAGGATGAAGCACAATCTGACAGAGGCTCTCTGTCAACTTTCCTGTTGACACTGTGAAACTACATGAAATACTCTCAGCATAAATATCTGAGCAAGCAGTGAGGTTGCTGAAATTTTCAGTGTCATTCCCACCTCTAGCTATATGAAAAGGGGTTGTATCTGTACTCATTTCTAAATATTCTGAGAAACTACTTGTGTTGCTATAGGCTTCTACCAGCTATTCTAACTGCAATGACACAAAGCTACAATTATTTGATCAGACATGGTATCTGTAATGTCCATCATACATGCCTTATTTGTAATGTCACCTACACTCTTAAACCCATTACCTGTATCTGTTTCATGAGCAAGATCAGCTGTATCAGAAGGCTCATACTTTATGCATAACTCATCAGCAGTGTTGTCATTCTCATCACACACTCTAATCATCGTTGGATCAAAAATGCCATCTGTGCTCTCTAATTTGTTGACTGAAGTAATTTTATGAGAGATGTGACCCGTTGTCTCAGGAATGGAATCTATACCTTTAAGACCCAAGATAAAATTTATACTATTGTCTATGTCACCAACATTCTCAACTTTAAAGTCTACACAAGGTTGATCAGTGACACCATCTGGACTTCCAGGAACAGAAACAGTGGTGATGTCTCCACTGCTGAGCTTCAACATTCCACCTTGTTTGCATGCCTTGTTGCACAATTCCAGAATCAGAGCTTAGTTTTACTGGTCCACTTGTACTCTCAGGTCTCAAAACAGAACTTAAAACTCCCAGAAACTGATATTGTATCTCTACAACCTTGGCATTTGTTTCAATTCTGCTTTCTAAATCTCTGTTTTCAAATGTTTCCCCACTTAGTTTGAGCCTACTAAAATCACAGAATTTCACATTTTGAAATAGTTTGTTTAAAACTGGAGCCTCACCTATTTCTGAACAAGACTGAGATAGAGGCAAGCTCTCATGTCCTGTCACATTTGTGGTTTCAACCTCCAACCACTCCACCTTCTTTGGTTTAAAATGTCTTTGTAAAGGTATACTAGGTACAGTCCTAGAATTTAGGACTCCTTGCTGATGTCCTTGGAATAGTATTTCTTTGGATTCTGTGGCTCCTCTCTTAGTACAAACCCTAACCTCATTGTTTTCTTGAAGGCAAATGTCTTTTCTTAATTTTGTTGAAGATTTCTTTCCTTCCCTATGATTGTGCTCCTTTTTATCAGGATAAATACTTAGTCTTTGAGTCTTAGGTTTTTCTCTAAAGATCTCCTTTTGGGAGAGACAATTTTTTGTTGTTCTTCTACCACAGAATTAGCTGAACCAAAGCTTTTTCCTCATCCCCTGTCTTGAGGAGTACTATACCCCTTCAGACTTTAGGTATATAAAGTGTCTTGTCAGGCCTTCTGGCTCAAACTCTGCATCTCACTGGTCCTTGCTGCATGGCACCACCTCAATCAGGTGCGCCTTCGTTCTCCACTTCCGCCTTGAGTTACTGTTTTGTTTTCTTTAAATAAATACCCAGAAATGGAATTGATGGATGGTATAGTATTTCTATTTTTAATATTTTAGGAATCTCCATACTGTTTTCTATAGTGGCTGTACCAGTTTACAATTCTACCAACAGTCCATGAAGGTTATTTTTCTCCTATCCTTGCCAACACTTACCATTTGTTGCCTTTTTGATAAGAGCATTTGATAAGGAGTAAGGTGATGCCTCATTGTGGTTTTGATTTACATTTCCCTGATTATTAGTGAGGTTGAGCATTTTTTAAATGTCTGTTGGCCACCTATATGTCTTCTTTGGAGAAATGTCTATGTAGGTCCTCTGCCCATTTTAAAATTAGATTGTGTTTTTTTTTTTAATATATTTTTTTATTGATTTTGAGAGGGAAAGAGAGATGTAAACATCTATGATAAGAGAGAATCATTGATCGGCAGCCTCCTGCATAACCCCCACTGGGGATTCAGCCCAAAACCCAAGATGTGCACTGACCTGGAATGGAACTTTGACCTCCTGGTTCATAAGTTGACAGTCAACCACTGAGCTACACCAGCTGGGAAGATTGTTTATTTTTTGAAGTTGAGTCTATGAGTACTTTATGTATTTTGGATTTTAACCATTATTGGATACTAGAGGCCTGGTGCATGAAATTCATGCACGGGTGGGGGGGTGTCCCTCAGCCCGGCCTGCACCCTCTCTAATTCAGGACCCCTCATGGGATCGGGCCTAAACTGGCAGTTGGACATCACTCTCACAATCCGGGACCGCTGGCTCCTAACCACTCACCTGCCTGCCGGCCTGATCCCTCTAACTGCTTTCCCCTGCCAGCCTGATCCCCCTAACTTCTCTCCCCTTCTGGTCTGATCCCCCTAACTGCTCTCCCCTGCCAGCCTGATCCCCCTAACTGCTCTCCCCTGCCACCCTGATCCCCCTAACTGTTCTCCCCTGTCAGACTGATCACCCCTAACTGCCTCTGCCTTGGCCCCGCCACCATGGCTTTGTCTAGAAGGACGTCTGGTCTAATTAGCATATTACCCTTTTATTAGTATAGATAGAGGCCTGGTGCACAGGTGGGGGCCGGCTGGTCTGCCCTAAAGGGGGTCCCAGATCAGGGTGGGGGGCCCCACTGGGGGGTGTGGCCGGCCTGGGTGAGGGGCTGAGGGCCGTTTGCAGGCTGGTCACGCCCCCGGCTTTGTCCAGAAGGATGTTCGGAAGGTCTCCTGAAGGTCTCCTGGTCTAATTAGCATATTACTCTTTTATTAGTATAGATATCATTTGCAAATATGTTTTCTTATTCACTAGGTTGCCTTTTGGTCTTGTTGATGGTTTTCTTCACTGCACAAAAGCTTTCCCAACACCATTTAGTGAAGAGATTGTCTTTTCCCCATTGTAAAAATAAATAGTGCCTATCACATATTTAGTTTGCAATAAATAAGAACTACATTAGTCCCCCTTAGCCATGGTTTTGCTTTACATAGTTTCAGTTTTGGTGTATGGGATGACACTCCAACCAACCGAGCCACCTGGCCAGGGCTTATAACCAATATTTTTAACTCTTTATCTACACTGCTTGTCTCCATTTCATTTAGTTCTTTTTCTGGGGTGCTCAGTTGTGCCTGAAGAGGGCATGGGTTATGGAGAGTTTTGAAGGCAAGCCACAGTGCTAGTGTGGGTCTGGGACTTGGGATGTACTGGAACGGCCTTGGTGGGCAGCTAGAGTGCCTGGATTGTGCTGCTGCCTGTGCAATCAAGGTGGACAGAGAGTGTAACACATGATGCTCTCAGTGTCTCTGACAGAGATTTTCTGGAGCAGTGATGGAGACAACAAGGCTAGACATAAAAAACTATAATATCCAAGATAAAGAATTCTTTTCACAGGCTTGTGGTAGACTGGACACAGCAGTGTAAAGGAATACTGATCAGTCAATAGAAGTGCAAGGAGGAAAATGAATGAAAAAAAATACCCAACTAAATAAAACAGAACACCTGGAGATGTGGAACACTTTTTAAAAAATTCTAACAGGCATATGTAATTAGAACTCTAAAGGGGGGGGGGGAGATGGGGAGAGAGAGAAAGAGAGAGAGAGAGAGCGAGAAGAGAGAAAGATCAGGTAGGAGAAGTATTTGAAGAGATAATGGCTGAGGCTTCATATGCAATTTCTATTCATCACATAAATAACCTTCATCTCTTATAACCATTTTTATTGGATGTTATTTTCATATCTTTAATTAATATGCTTAAAATATTTTTATTTTGCAGTGGTAGGTATTTTAACCAATTTAAGATTTAATTCACATACCATACAATTCACCCTTTAAAAGTGTATAATTCAATGCTTTACATTCTATACATAGAGTTGTGTATTTAGAATCTCTTCATTACTTCAAACAGAAATTCACCTTAGCCATCACCCCCTACATTAGTCAGGTTTTTTCAGAGAATTGTTTTTGTGGCTATTGTGAGAACTGGCAAGTCTGAAAATTTCAGATCTCACCACAAGCTGAAACTTTCAGAAGGTATTTGTAAAATCCAGAGTAGATATTTCAGTGTTAAGTCTGAAGGCAGTCTGAATGTAGAATTCCTTCCTCTTGGAGGAATCTCAATTTTTTAAGGCCTTTGATTGACTGGATGAGGTCCACCCACATCAGAGATAGTAATCTAATCTACTCAAAGTCTCCTGATTTAAATGTTAATCACATGTAAAATGTACCTTCACAGAAACATCTAGACTGGTGTTCATAGCACTCACCCTGAACCAGTGTTTCAAGAAACTGGACAGCCCTGACTGGTTTGGCTCAGTGGATAGAGCGTCGGCCTGCGGACTCAAGAGTCCCGGGTTCGATTCTGATCAAGGGTATGTACCTTGGTTGCAGGCACATCCCCAGTGGGGGGTGTGCAGGAGGCAGCTGATCGATGTTTCTCTCTCATCGATGTTTCTAACTCTCTATCCCTCGCTCCCTTCCTCTCTGTAAAAATCAATAAAATATATTAAAAAAAAAAAAGAAAAGAAACTGGACACTACAGTCACAGGTTCAGGGTGACTGATTCTGAACACCTTACATTGCACCAGCATGTTCCTCTCTCCCTGTAAGCATCCAGCTCCTGAGCTCTGCTGTCCCAGACCCTCTACCAGGAGATGAGATCTTAAAAGTTTTAGAAAATCAAGGAAAATATGAGCTCCAAAGTCACCTAAATAAATAAATAAATAAATAAATAAATAAATAAGGCTCAAGATAAGGGGGGAGACATATACTGGGAATGGGACAGATGTGAAGAGGGAATAAATACAGAAAATGCAATACCAGAAATAGGGAGAACGAGTGTTTGAAGAGGATGAAGAAGGAATAGATATTTACTATGATTTTTCAACAGTTTCTTCAGTTCCCTGGAAACAGAGAAGCAAGAATGTATGACCAATGTCAAATGAGACACATATGTTAGGAGTGGGACTGGCAGGAGAAAAATGAAATGGTTGTTTCTTTACTTCACAAATTCAATGGTATAAAAAATCAGAGTAACTAATCTTACACATTTCCTTATGGGCAGAAACTCAGTCTCAGAGTTTCCTCCAGTAATTCCTGGGAAACATGAAAATAGAAAGGGAAGAATATATTATCTTCTGTAAAGTCTTCAAGAAGGGTGCAGGCCTAGCATTTCACTTATTTATAAGCTCACTAGAGGCCTGATGCACAAAATTCATGCACGGGTAGGGTCCCTAGGCTTGGCTGGCAATCAGGGCTGGCCTGGGCTTTTCTTCCCTGGCTGCCGGCAGCTGGCCCCTCCCCCTACTTGCACTACCTTGGCCTGGTACCGTCCATGTCCGCCGCCACCCACTCCCAGTTCCCCATCCCCCACTGGGCGATTGGGGCCTGCTGGCCAGATGGGGGGACCAGGAGGTTAGCCAGCTGGAGCCTTCCTTCCCCCAGCTGCCGGCAGCTGGCCCTGCCCCCTGCCCCCTACCTGCATCTGCCTTGACCTGGCACTGCCCATGTCCGCTGTCACCCATCCCCAGTTCCCTGTTCCCCATTGGGTGATCAGTGCCTGCCAGCTGTGGGGAGGGACCAGGAGGCTGGCTGGCAGGCCCTGATCAGGTAATTGAGATGGTCAGTGTGCATCATAGCTACTGGTCATTCTGGTCATTCCGCCGTTTAATCGCTGGGCTTTTATATATAAATACTAGAGGTCCGGTGCACAAAATTCATGCATGGGGGGGGGGGGTCCCTCAGCCCGGCCTGCACCCTCTCCAGTCTGGGACCGCTGGCTCCTAACTGCTCACCTGCCTGCCTGCCTGATCACCCCTAACCCCTCTGTCTGCATGACTGATTGCCCCTAACTGCCTTTGCCTGCCAGCCTGATAGTCCCTAACTTGCCCCCCTGCCAGCCTGATTGCCCCTAGCTTGCCCCCCTGCCAGCCTGATCACCTTTAAATGCCTCTGCCTTGGCCTCCTGCCTAAGCCCCAGTCTGGCCTCCCTCTGCAGCAGGTGACCTGGCGGATTAGGGGAAGGTGCTGCCCCCATCACCCCGCTGCTGCCACCACTGCCAGCTTCCTCAGCTGCCTGAGCCTCCACCCTCACAGCCCCTAGCGGCTGCCTGATTCTGGGCCCTTACTGCTGCTGCTGGCTACCTGAGCCTCTGCCCTTACAGCCGCTGTGGCTTTGTCTGGAAGAACATCAGGAAGATGTCCAGTCTATTTAACATATTTACCTTTTATTAGTATAGATAGATATGTTAGCTTATTAGTATAGATAGATATGTTATTGTTTCCTGGATGCCAACAGAAGAAACAAGACTGTTGGATCAGACACAAAGGACTTATTACTCGTGGCAAAGTAGTAACCACAAGTTCATGTTCATTTATATCCATTTCCCACATCTTTCAGTACCCACAGGGGTGACTCAAAGAGACCTTAATGGATTTCTGCATATGCAGTGGTTGCACTACAGTAGATGAAAAATTGAATTTAGGGGATTCACTTCCTTCCTTTCTTTTCTTTTTCCTTCCCTTCCCTTCCCTTCCCTTCCCTTCCCTTCCCTTCCCTTCCCTTCCCTTCCCCTTCCCCTTCCCCTTCCCCTTCCCCTTCCCCTTCCCCTTCCCCTTCCCCTTCCCCTTCCCCTTCCCCTCCCTTCCCTTCCCTTCCCTTCCCTTCCCTTCCCTTCCCTTCCCTTCCCTTCCCTTCCCTTCCCTTCCCTTCCCTCCCCTCCCCCCCCTTCCCTCCCCTCCCCTCTTCCCTCCTCTCCTCTCCTCTCCTCTCCTCTCCTCTCTTCTCTTCTTTTCTTCTTCTTCTTCTCTCTCTCTCTCTCTCTCTCTCTCTCTCTCTCTCTCTCTCTCCCTCTTTCCTTCTTACTTTCTTTTTTGCCTAAAAAGAGGTTTTTATTATCTTTGATTCACAGTTGGTATTTCCTATTATCTCTTGGTCCCAGGGCTCCTGAGTAAGCAGGTCCCAGGGAGGGCATCCTGCTGTCCCAGCCATGACAACATATGCAGTCCTTGGAGGGGGAGATGGAATAAGTACAGAAGGGGTGGGGTTCTTGCTTTGCCTCAACCACTCAGAACTTCATTGTCCTATGTGGCCCTCAGTGTCCTCACTGGGGCCTGGGAGGGTCCTCGGGAAACCTATTCCCTCACAAGGCCTAAAATATCTGGGAACTGTGGTCTGTCCCTCTCCCAGGGGAGTTCCTTCCCAGCAACCCCCTCCACCAGTCCTACCCTATTCCCCTCCCCTCCACAAATTACTTTTGTTTTGCTTAAACTGACTGAAACTTCTGTGGGGACAGAAACCACAAACTGATTGGCAAAGAAAAGAAAAGAGGGGCAGAAGCAAAGTGAAGCCATTTGGGACCAATTCCCCTCTTCCCACAGGTTTCTTCTCATCACAGCCTGCCTCAGAGCTTACTGGGAAATTTGCTACCTGGATGTCCCCTGGCAGGGACCCCTACCCTTGCATCTGGACCTGGCCTTCACGGACCCTCAGCTGGAAGCACTTGAACACATAGAAAAACCAGATGAAAACATGGAAAAATTTTAATTCCCGATGGGGCGATGCTGTGGGGAGACACCCTACAAAGGGGGCTTCAGTAGCCTGTCTCCTCCTGGTAGTAGGGGTGGAACTCTGAGGCCTTCTCTGGGAAGTCCCCAGCTGACCCTGGAGCCTACTGGGCCACTGGATCTTGTGAGCAGTACTTGGGATCTTAAATCTGTTGGCCCAGGCCAAACACCTGAGCCTCTGGCTGGTGCCCTGCCCATAGCCCATCTGCAGACACATGGAGGAGTTGGCACACTTATTTGTCTTCAGCTTGGTATCATAGGTGTGCCGCTGGGTGCCAGGAGCCATCATGCCCACCTGCTGGCACACTTGTTGGTGCCCTTCTAGAGACCAATAATGCAGTGGACTGCCTTCCTGGTGGCACCATCAAAGTTCCTCTCCTGCTCCTCTAAATACTTGATTCCATGTCCATGCCACTCTGCTGCCCCATTGTCTTGGTTTTTCCTGTCACAGTCAGAACAGACACCTGCACCTGCACTTGCACCTGCATCATGTTTCCAATCTCAAACAGCTCACTGGACTTGAATAGACCTGTGGAGTTCATGCCCTAGTTGACCATGACGTTGGCAGCTGTGGTTGTGGCGGTGGCTGTGGCGGTGGCTGTGGCTATGGCAGCTTCTATGATGGCAGCCCTGTCAGTGGTGGTGGCTTCTATGATGGCGGCCATATTCCCTGCTGCTTTGGTGGCAGCAAGCTCGTTGGCAGGGGCTTCGGTGATGGCAGTGGCGGTGTAGGTGGCTGAGGAGGCACCCAGGAATTTCCTCCTTCTGTAACAAGAGGAAACAAGTTTGTTCTTTGTTCAGAAAAGAAATTAATTTATTTCTCAGGGTTGTTTACTACAAACTAAACCTTGAGAATTGATCCAAGTAATTGATCCTGGGCATTGCATTCTTGGCACACTTAGCAAGAACATGCAAGGCAGAGCTGAGACTAGTGTAGGCAAGTGAAGCACCCAGGATGCACAATTTAATGAGGCATTTACTCTCAGTGTCATGTAGGAACAGGGGCAACATTTTTATTTTATTATTATTATTTTTAAATATATTTTATTGATTTTTTACTGGGGATTGAGCCTCCAGCTCGGACATATGGCCAGAACTGAAATCGAACCAGTGACATCTCGGTGCATGGGGCCATGCTCAACCAACTGAGCCACACTGGCCAGAGGTAACCTTATTTCCTGGGGAAGAGACATGTGATACTAAAATGAGTATTACTTATTGGTGGTCAATTTAAGACTTCATAAATGAGTGCTTCATATGCCTCATGCATATTTAGTATATCATGAATATTTGGTCTTTCCATCACTTTTCCACCCTTTTTTTAAATCTTCTTCCTCCTCCTCCTACAATATTAATAATGTTGATGATGATAATAATAATAATAATTGCCTTTCATTTAATGACTTTGTGTTGGTATAAGGCAAGGATGCTTTATGTAAAGTATATCTTTTAATCACACAGAAGTTCTATAAATAAAGTTTATTTTCCATATTTTATGGTTGAGGTATTAGAGTCTCATTGATGTGACTTCTTCTGAGCAGAGCCTTTGCTGATTTTGATCTTGTTCCTAAGCAGAAAGGTGAAGGATGGATACCTCTGAGAAGGGATGATTGTATACTGAAAAAAAAAAAAAAAAAAAAAAAAAAAAAAAAAAAAAAAAAAAGAATACCTTTACCTGGTTTTGTGCCGGTTTTTGAGACTGTTGTTTAAATAATGCCCAGTGGTGATGGAAGTCAGCAGTATCAGAAGTGCCAAAGCTATACCCAGTATGATGGTTGTCGTACTGTTGGGCTCAGCAACTGAAATACAGATGTCCCACTATCAGTTTCCCTGGAGAGAACTGTTCCCACATTCTCTTCCTGCTCAGTGAATCCCCAATCATTTCCCTCTAAGAGGAATACATTGTGGATCCTCCATCTATCTCTATTTCCCTTTCAAAGTATGGCTAGTAAGTAAGTTCAAGCCTCCATTCAAATTATCTTACTCAGCTTATTTGCTCAGAAAATAAATGTAAGCAAATAAATTCATTTTTTCCACGGAAGAGTAGCAATGTAACAGTATGCAACACAATTGAGAGTGTTGAGTAAAGAGTAGGTCAGGGAGGTAACCCATGGGGTTTATTCAAGGTTGAAGCTGGTAGCCTGGGACAGCATGAAAGAATCAAGGGACTGGAGGTCTCTAGGTGGCTGACAATCCTGTGTAAAAAGAGATAAAGTATAAGTTGGAAGAATTTGAAGTTGCGCTAAAACAGTGAGATATTGGGGTTTAATGTTTTAGAACTGAAACATGACCACTTTCGGATCAAGCCCACGGTCTGACACTGGCTGTGGGAGATGGAAGTGAAGTGGGTCTCTGCACTGTCCCTATTCTTGGAACACTTGTTGCCTTTCTCTTTACCATCCTTATTGGACAATTTCTTTTAAAAATATTTTTATTGATTTCAGAGAGGAAGGGAGAGGGAGAGATAGAAATATCAATGATGAGAGTCATTGATTGGCTGTCTCCTTCATGCCCCCACTGGGGATGGAGCCCACAACCTGATGAAATCGTGACCTCCTGGCTCATAGGTCCATGCTCAAATACTGAGGCACACCAGCTGGGCCTTACTGGACACCTTCTACTTACTCTTCAGTCAGCAGGTGCAATATTATCTCAGAGAAGCTGATGTCGAGAAAAAGTGCCTAAAACACAGAACTAAGGCAGAAACAAATTCATGTCTCTAATATCATGCGAAAACATTATCTAGTAAAGTTATCTAAGGAACATCTGACTTAGGGAAATAAAACTTTGTTATGGTTTTATTGACCTATAGAATATTAATTTAGCAGTATTATTTTAGGATTGGATTTTTTTCACTGACTTTGAACCAGCCTTGTTATGCACCCTTTCTCTCACTTATGAGTTAATTAAAATTATGGCACCTGATTTCTATGTATTTTTATGAAAATTATGATTTTGACATTTTAAAAATTGCACTTCGCCTTCATCTCCTCTCCTTTCCATAATCAATCTCTCATTTGTGTTTTCATGGTATCCTGTGCTTGCTCCATTCATTGTATTATATAACTGAGTTTAATTCAGTCAAAGAATATGTATTGAAATTGAATTCAACTTAGGTGCCACATACAGTGATAGGTGTTAGTAAGACTGTGGTGAACAAGGAATAGTGGGAGATGATTCAAATTAGAGAATGAATGAGGGTGAGTAGCCTGTATCACAACTTAAAACTTAATCATATGAAATTTTCTCCAAGGAGGCTACAGGGAGCAGCAGGGGCTAGGCGCCCAGTCTCACTGTGACCCACAGGCAACCCTGCCCTGGATCCCACACGCATGTGTGACCCAAGGACACAGCCCCTAGTCCACTCACCTAAGTAAACAGCAGCAACAGAGAGAGGCATGAGTATCTGCCACACAACTTCCGGTTGTATTCCTAAGGGAACAGCAGGGGACCCAAGTGCCTGTAGTTGACAGCTGCAGGACCAAGCTACTGGTACAAGAAGCCTCTGCTACCACCACAGCCACTCCTTGGGCATAGCACCAGCTTGGAGAGGGTGCCACCTTGGAGAGGGTTTACAAAGTCCTCCTTGGGAGGAGGCTGCAGGGAGGGGTAGTGGCTAGGCACCAAGCCTCACCACCATCTGGACTCACCAAGGCCTGGGCCAGAACCCATGTGCACCTCGCTCCGGTCTGCATGAGCCCCCAAAGGTCACAACCCAGACCCACATGCATGCAACAGACACAGGCCACACCTCTGTGCACCTGGCAGGCACCCAGCCTGAACCCGTGTACCCGACGGGACCTAGCCTGGGCACTGTGCCACCGCAGTGCGACCATCAGTGACCTGGCAGGATTCTTGCCTCTGCTGTATACTCATCCACTGCCACCTCTACTGGGCTGCGACCGCAGCCCTAGAGCCCAGATGCTCGGCTTCACCATCAGGGCTTGTGGGCAGGAACTGCACTGAAGGCCTGGAGGTGCATGTAGCCTCCCCTGACCTGGACTTATTAAACTGGGGGCCTGAGAAGAATAACATCTGTAGGTGAGATGGGAGGGCCTGGGACTGAGAGAGGAGGCCTCAAGGGCACTGGCTGTGGAGACTTCAGAGTGGGTGCAGCAGTGGAAGTCTGGGGCTGAATTTCCTGGATAGAGTAACACTAGCACCCTGCCATTGTGCAGCCTGGGAAGCTCCTTGTATTTGTTCCCTGTACTATATTATGCAGTGGGTATCTCTCTATATATAAAAGCCCAATATGCAAATTGTCCCCTCGGGTGTTCGACCGAGAGACCAGGAGTTGGATCGCTCACTATGACGTGCACTGACCACCAGGGGGCGGCATGGAACAAAGGAAGGCCCTGGTTGGCCCTGATTGCCAGTCAGGCCTTGGGACCCCCCCCTGCACGAATTTTGTGCACTGGGCATCTAGTCCTATATAACAAAGATGTAATATGTAAATGGTCGTTATGCCTCGATGTGTAATGACCGACTGCGTAATGACCAGATAATGGATCAGCAGGAGGGTGGGGCAGCGATCTACAAGCAGGTGGCAGAGAGCTACAGGAGGGGGCAGGGCAGCAAACTACAGGAGGAGGGGGAGCTACAGGAGGGCGGGGCAGCAGGTGGAGAGCTACTAGAGGGCGGCAGGGCTACTAGTAGAATGATAAAAAAGAACCATGCCTCCCATCTTGAAGAAACTTACTGCATACTGAAAACCACTGACAATAAATACAAATGCACAAGAAAATATATGCATAATTGCATCTGTTTTATTACCAATGTTATAAAAGAGAATAATGTTGAAAACTAATTCAACTGCAGGGGGGTGGGCAGTAAAAGAAAGACTCTCTAAGGAAGTAATACTTTATCCAAGACTAGAGAGTAAGTAGTAGGAGGTATCCAGATGAAGAATAGAGAGAATAGTTCAAAAACTACCACATAGAAATGGGATTCATTGATCTAGGGAACACACTGACTTATGCAGATATATTCATATAGGAAATATAAAAGTTTAAGTGGAGAAAAGTGGAGTTAAAGTAAAGTCCTACGTAATTTGCCCTCTCTCTAGCTCTGAAACTTTATCCCAGTTCATCTCTCTTTCTCTGAAAATAGTTCTACACTACAAGACTGAGAACTTGAGTTTGGTTCAGATTGACAAATTGCTATAGACAAGTTTTAATTCCCTTTCTACGTGTCAGTTCTGACTTTCTCTGGGGATATATGAGGATATTGTAATGGCAGGTACACATTATTTTCATCGCCATTTTATTTTAACATCTTTTCAGGGACTGTGGTTACTAGATGAATGGCCCTTAGTTCAGTTGAGGCTTTGATGGGCCTCGACATATAAATGTGGAGGTAGGAGTTAAATAAAATTTAGTTTTTCTCTATAATAGAAATAAATAATCCAGTGTGTATATCTGGGGGTGTAAGACACAGTTCAGGAAAGAAAGGGTAAAGCAATGAAGAGTGAGTATGGATGGAAAAGAGGGAGACAGAGATAGGGACATAGCAGGATTTTGTTGTGACCCCACTATGTCACCCTCTCATATTGTAAATAAGTTCTGCTAAGAAGAAAGCCAGAATAGAGTGTTCCAGTCAGAGGAGGCAGCAAGTGTGGTGACCCGATGTAAGACAAAGCTTGGTGCCTTTGAGGACCTGGTCAAAGCCAGAGTGACCAGGACTCAGTGAGAGAGAGGGCAATCACTTTGACTCCACCTTTCTCTACTTGCTCTCATGGCCATTTCTGCACTTGTCATCACCTGGAATAGTTCCACATCTGATTTATACTAAAACTTTTAGATTTCCAATGTGAATATGGCTGCATATGTTCGTGTGTTCCTCTTTTATTTTTTAAAAAATAAAATATGAGCCAAAGAGAACCAAATTTAAAAAATGCAAACACCAGAATATAAAATAGGTGTAAAGGCTGCTGAAAACAGCTGTGATCCATAGAAGCCATGTGGGAGAAAGTGAAGAGAGGTGTAGTAAGAATGGTGAGAAGAGCATGGAATGGCAAATATCAGGAAGCACTGGCGAAAATCCTCACTGAGCATGAGGGGAGTACATTGAAGATCAAAATTTACATGCTTGTTTGTAACAAATGGTTCAGGAACTGAGGTGTGTATCCTAGACCTATTTTTGCTTAGGGCATGAGAAAATATTCACATACATGAGCAATGTTGGTAGGAAGAAGCCTGTCTCTGTGGCAGCAGTTGAATGTGAGAATCAGCTAGACTATACTAGCCTTCCTGACTTAAGAAACTTGTGGAAATAGGTGGTCCAGGAAAATACAATGCATTCAATAGTGAATAAAACAATAAGACTGGCATAGCAACAGTAGAAAGATTACTAGTACACATAGAAAAAGATAATTATGATTTACTAGAAAAATTCAGCCATAGAATAGATAAATATTATAGCCATAAATTTAAAACCTATTAATGAATAGTGGCCTCTCTGAAGGAATATCACAAAGTAGAAATACATAAATTTAAGAAAAATGTGGCAAGACAACAGGACCTAGCAGAGATCAAGAAAGAACTGAAATATATCCTATATAATAAAAGCCTAGGTGGCGTCATGCCCTCGCATGACACCCTCAAACAACGTCATCACAAGATGGCCACCACAAGAGGGCCACCACAAGATGGCCACGCACACAGTGGAGCAGGGCCTGGTGGCTGCTCCATGCGGTGAGGCCTGGTGGTCCTGCGGCTCTGCGCAGCATGGAGGAGGCAGGTCCCAGTGGAGGAGGCGGGTTGCGGCAGGGGAGGGTAGTTGTGGGTGATCAGGCTGGCAGGCAGGCGATTAGTTAGGAGCCAGTGGTCCCAGATTGTGAGAGGGATGTCTGACTGCTCTGCAGGATCGGGCCTAAAATGGCAGTCAGACATCCACTGAGGGGTCCCAGATTGGAGAGGGTGCAGGCTGGGTTGAGGGACACCCCCTCCATGCACCAATTTTGTGCACTGGGCCTCTAGTACATATGTATATATGTCCTCAGGTTATGTCAGATTTGACATACATCATTTCGTGGTTACATCGCCATCTCCCATTTATTTATAAAAAAAATTTCCATCATTTCAACGTATGTACATATGTGTTTTATGTTTTTTATTATTTATTTACCACAAGTAAAGGTCAGGAATTGTTATCTTCCTTTAAAATTTTTTTTTACTGTTTCACTTCATTACTGCTGTGTATGTGCTCCATGTGAGGGAGGTAGGTGCTTATGTAGGTGGGTTCCGACTTATGGCGAAAATCACGTTACGTCGTACCATAGGAATGTATCTCTGACATAACCTGAAAACCTACTGTATATATCTCAAGATATATCACAATCCATAACTGCATGTCAGCAGGAAGTTAATCTGCATCTAGGCTCATAGTATTTTTTCAATAGGTCATCTAAATAGAGGGAGAATACAGCAAGGTTTAGGGGAGCCCAGGCCAGGTGGCATAGTTGGTTGGAGCTTCATCCAGTAGACCAAAGGGTTGTGGGTTTGGTTCCCAGTCAGGTCACATACCTAGGTTGCGGGTTCAATCTTGGGGTTGGGTGTGTATGCGAAGCAATCAATTGATGTTTCTCATTCACATTGATGTTTCTCTCTCTGTCTCTCTAAAAATCAATAAATGTATCATGTTCTTGGGTAAGGTTTTAAGAAAAAATGGCTGAGGAGAAACGTATAAAATGAGAAGCATGAGAGATTGACCTATTGGAGGGCTAGTAAGGAGAAAGTCTGAAACTGTTTTTTTGGTGAAGAGTGCTATGGTTTGCATGTTTATGTCCCCTCAAAATTCATATGTTGAATCCCAATGCCCAATATGAGGTCCTGAGCTCATTAATGGGATTAGTGTCCTTATAAAAGAGACCACCCTGCAACCCCCTCACGTTCCCTATCCCTTCTACCATGTGAAGACACATGGAGAGGTTGGCTGTCACAGCCTGGAAGAGGGCTTTTACCAGAACCTGACTATGCTGACACCCTGATATTGAACTCTCAGGCTCCAGAACTCTGAGAAATAAATTTTTGTTGTTTATAAGCCATCCAGCCTGTGGTAATTTGTTATACCAGCCTGAATGGACTAAGGTATGAAGGTCCTATTCCATGGAGAGGTTAAGTAGGTGAAGACTGGAAAATTGTCAGGAAAGAATGGGAGAAGGTAAAAAAAACAGGAAGAAGTTGGGTCCTGTCAGCGAGACTGGTGTGGGTGTGATGAAGAGAATAGAACCAAGCTTATGTGCTTATAGTTGTTACCACCATAGAGTGTGAGCATCAAGCCCATTATGTGGGCACAGTGAGGGGAGAGAGAATACTGACCTGTTGTGAACAATTGTTCTTCCTTTTTCTGATTCAGAACAGGGTTCCAGACAGAACATGTCAAATTCTTTTGAGAAGTTTCTCTGAGGAGCAGTGATATTGTTACATGGAACAAGTCACCTTTGTCCTGTGTATGAGTCTCAGACTCAGCTGGAATTTCTTCTCCCTCAGAGTCCATCCACTGGACCTTTGGCTGGGGAAACCAGCCCTCTGACTTGCACTCTAATCGGAGTTGTCGGGATTCAGTGACTTCAATATGGAAATGAGGATGTGAGCCGAGAGCTGGGAAGAGGAAGAGAGAAAAGTCAGGTCCTAAGCTCATTTTTCTACACACACATCTTTCCCCTACTTCTCAAGAGTTTTTGCTGCTGACTGGACCTCAGAACAGGAAACTGAGGCTCTGAGGAAGTCTTGGCAACAAAGGATGGAACCTAGACTCCTGGGCTAGAGAGGAATCCAACACAATCCAACACAAATGGCCCCTGCCTATTGCTTGACTCCCACTGTGAGTCTCTTTACTATCTTTTACTTAGCCCCAAGCAGGATATATGGGGTAATGGGGTGCGTAGAAGTAATGGCCATCTACATTTCTCATATGACTTCTTTATATTTCCCAGGAAAATTGGATCAGAGGGAGTAGCCCATCCCAGAATAAACTAACTCCTGTGGGGTGTCAGGGCAATAAATGTGGGCTATTACCTGCCACTTTCAGCTCAATCACTGCATCACTGTAGAAGGACCCATTTTTGAATGCACAGCGATACTGCCCATTGTCAGAGGGTTGGACAGTGAGGATTCTCAGAACCACTATCCCGTTATGCATGACATTTTTCACAAGCTCTGTCCTCTCTAAATACTTCTCCATGGTTTCCTCAGGCTTGTCCCTCCCATCCTCATACAGGTGCACCACTTGGGAGGGTAGGGATCTGGTCCATCTTATTTCCATATTTTTAACATTTTGACGAGGCAAGAGGAAGCAGGGCAGCTCAGCTTCACCACCCAGCATGGCCACCAAGGGTTCATGGGGCCCCTGGACTTGGAATGCTCCTAAAAATAGAATAGAGATGGAGTCAGGGTGGGCTGGGGCAGGATTTGGGCAGATGAAGTGGGATTGACTGTATATACATTTGGCTATTTCCATTATAACCAACTCTTGGGACAAGGTCTGAAAGTGGATAGTTGCTGGGTCATGGGGATCTCTTTTCTGACCTGAACATACACAGAACTAGGAGGATGCAGAATATGTTAGACATAGGAGGTTTAGGCTGGCTAAAATGAGGCAAGGGCAAAAACTTTGAGGACACACTCACTTGGGGGTACAAGTGCACAATCCACACAATCCTGAGAGCAAGTGGCTTTCTAAAACTTGGGCCCTAGGATCCTCATTTAACTCACCCTATAGGGAGGGATCTGAGGAATGTGATGGCAGGAGATGGATAATAGACATGTTAATCCCTTCAGGTCAGGTGCTGACCTTGTCCATAGGATGGAGGGATCACATAGGAACTCTGATGGCTCTGGATGGAGAGTTGGATAACTGTGTTGAGAAAGGATCTGAAGGAGCTCAGTGGAAAAGATATTTGAGATTCATTAATAATGTTTGCCGTGAGCATGGGATGAGAAAATTGGGGCATACAAACTAATTTTTGCCAATATTATTCTACATTATCTTGAAGCTCTAAGAACTTATGCTTACCATATGGGCACTTTCATTTTCTCTCAATCTTTATCCTACCACATGCACATTTATACTTAGGTGTATACACACACACACACACACACACACACACACACACACACACACAGGCTTGAACCAGGAGATACAAGTAAAATGCCTAGTACACTTCCTGGTACTTAGTAAGTGGAATAAAGTTATCTTTTTTACTTTTCCAGGATCTCATAGCATTTGTTTTTTTGTCAAACTTTTGCTTCCATCTTCCCTCTCTTTTTCTTTTCCTTCTCCTTACATAACAGAGAATCAGAGACTCATATAAGGATTCCTACCTGCATCCAGTATGAGCATCTGGAAGGAGAGGTAGAGTGAGATGAGGCTGCCATGATAAATTGGAGAGACTCGCTGCCTTCTCAGGTCACTGAGGCAGGGTGATCCACAGGCATTGTGCTGATAACTCATTGGAAAAGGAGGGAAACACTGTAATAAGGAGAGAGATAAAAAGAGAACTCTGAGACTTAAGTCAAGGGGCAGAGAAAGAAATGAACGCAGAAATCTGTCTCTTGGACAGGGAAGGGGAACATTACTTGGGAGTAAGGTGAGGAGCAGAGTAAGATTCTTGCTTTTTTTTCTACAAGTTTGGGACTTTTGATTTTCAGGAATTTACAGGGCACTCATGGCTCCAACCACCTTCTACATGCTGATGACTAACTCCCAAATATACATCATCTGTACATAATGTCTGGTGACCCAGTGGCAGGACCCTGCTTCTATAGGGACCAGGAGCTAAGGGGTCCCTCTGCCTTGGACCAACAGAAAAAGTAGGTGGCTTCTATCATTTCCCACCCCACTACCTCCCCTGCCTGGCCAAGGCAGGCGTATGATATCCCATTCTAGTAGCAGTAGTGCGGAAAGGATTGTAACATGCATCAACTACTACAAAATCCTGGAATTTGGTGGGCCTGGCTGTGAAGTTTGCTGCCCAAGGCCTAGAGCTAAGAAATCTTGCTGCTCAAGATAGTCTACGGAAAGCTGGCTCAAAGAATGGGAGGAAGGTATTCCCAAGGTCATGCTTTCTTTAGGGGGAAGTAATATGCTTTATATGTGGGGTAACGGATCCTGAGCTGGTAGAGGCATGTGGTATATTCTAGTAATTGTGCAGGGTCTTAAGGAACATGGAAGCAACTGCAGAGATGGAGCATATATTACCTCTCCATGGACTAGGCAGCACTTCTCAACCTTTTTAATGTCATGGCACACAGAGAAAATGGTGTTTTTGGGGGGCACAATGTACTAAACTGAAAGAAAATTAGGCTATATGGGCTTAATGGGAAAAATGATTTTCTTTATATTATATAATTTTAAGAATAAAGAAATAGAATTTATTAAGAAATATGTGCCCGGCTGGTGTGACTCAGTTGGTTGGGCATCATCACGTGCATTGAAATGTTGCTGGTTCAATTCCTGCTCAGGACACATGCCTGGGTTGCAGGCTAAATCCCCAGAGTGGTGAGTAGGAGGCAGCCAATTGATGTTTCTCTCCCTTGGATGTTTTTCTCTTTCTCTCTCTCTCTCACCAATAAAAACATATATTATAAAGAAATACGTTAAATGTAAGTGTAGAAGGAATATCTCTAAAAAGCTTAAGTTTTTTTTAAAAATTCTTTATTGTTTAAAGTATTACATATGTCTCCTTTTTCCCCCATTGACCTCTCACTGGCAGTTCCCATCCCCAGCCCATGCCCTCAAGCCCTACTGTCTGTGACCTTGGGTTATGCTTATATGCATGCAATAAGTCCTTTGGTTGCTCTCTTACTCCCCTCCCCCACCCAACCTCCCCTGCCTTCCCTCATAGGTTGGATGGTCTGTTCAATGCTTCTATGTCTCTGGATCTATTTTTGTTCATCAGTTTATGTTGTTCATTATATTGCACAAATGCGTGAGATCATGTGATATTGATCTTTCTCCGACTGCCTTATTTTGCTTAGCAAAATGCTCTCCAGGTCCATCCATGCTGTTGCAAATGGTAAGAGTTCATTCTATTTTTATAGAAGCATAGTATTCCACAGTTTTGTAATCCACTTGTCTGCTGATGGGTACTTAGGCTGTTTCCAAATCTTAGCTATTGTAAATTGTGCTGCTATGAACATAGGGGTGCATATATCCTTTCTGATTGGTGTTTCTGTTTTCTTGGGATATATTCCTAAAAGTGGGATCACTGGGTCAAATGGGAGTTCCATTTTTAATTTTTTGAGGAAACTCCATACTGTTTTCCATAGTGGAGCACTAGTCTGCATTCCCACCAGCAGTGCACGAGGGTTCTTTTTCTCCACATCCTCACCAGCACTTGTCGTTAGTTGATTTGTTGATGATAGCCATTCTGACAGATGTGGGATGGTACCTCATTGTCATTCTGCTTTGCATCTCTGGGATGATTAGTGACTTTAAGCATGTTTTCTTATGTCTCTTGGCCTCTGTATGTCCTCTTTTGAAAGGTGTCTATTTAGGTCCTTTGCCCATTTTAAAAAATATATATATTTTTATTGATTTTTTACAGAGAAGAAGGGAGATGGATAAAGAGGTAGAAACATCGATGAGAGAGAAACATCGATTAGCTGCCTCCTGCATGCCCCCCACTGGGGATGTGCCCACAACCAAGGTAGATGCCCTTGACTGAAATCGAACCCGGGACCCCTCAGTCTGCAGGCTGATGCTCTAATCACTGAACCAAACTGGTCAGGGCCCTTTGCCCATTTTTTTTTTATTAGATTGTTTATCTTCCTTTTGTTAAGTTGTATGAGTTCCCTATAAATTTTGGAGATTAAACACTTACCTGAACTAGCATTGGCAAATATGTTCTCCCATGCAGTGGGCTTTCTTATTGTTTTCTTGATGGTTTCTTTTGCTGTGCAGAAGCTTTTTGTTTTGATGTAGTCCCATTTATTTATTTCCTCCTTAGTTTCTATTGTCCTAGGAGTTGTATGGGTAAAGATATTGCTGTGAGAGATGTCTGCTATTTTGCTGCCTATGGATTCTTTTAAGATTTTTATGCTTTCCCATCTTACGTTTAAGTCTTTTATCCATTTTGAGTTTATTTTTGTGTATTGATAAAAGGAATAAAGGTAAGAGAGAAAAGAAGAAGAAGAAAAAAATATATAGGGAGAAAACACCACAAAACAAACAAATAAATCAAATGTCCTCTGCCCTTTCTGGCTCATATTTTTTTTTTCACCAGCTGTGTCTAATTCGTCAATTCTGGGTGGGTGATATTCTATTTAGTTGTTCCTTCTATGTGTTCCAAGAGAAGGCACAGGGCACATCTACCTATTTGGCCACCATTTTGCTTCTCAAAAGCTTGTTTTTATAATTTTTAAATTTTCTTCAATAAATATAGCTTTTTAAAAATTTTTATATGATTTCATTTGAGCCAAACTGATGAAGTATGCCAGAGAGCAAGATTTCAAATGCTCCCTAGAATAACAGTTTTTCAGTTTCTTTTATGCATTTGAAACTAAGCAGGGTGGGAAGTAAGGAAGATTACATGGAGGTGGAAGAAAACAAGGTGGGGAATGGATTGCAGGATAGCTACCAAGATAATGTGTTCTCTTGAGAGTGGTATGGCTTATTTCAAAGGTGTGTTAGCCACATTAAAACATTTTGAAAAGTATTCATTATTTTGAATAAATACAGCTTTTGGATTTCTGATTGTATACTTGAAATAACTACAGATAATTATCAATATTCAATTATAATTATTAATGATGTCTTCAATTTTTTCATAGTCACTGTTGGTGAGATATTTTAGTTGCATAACTAAATTTGTATTTGCATAAATACAAATTTTAAAATCTTTTTCATGTCCATTCTTTTATTTTTTAAAAATATTTTTATTGATTTTTAGGGAGATGCAAAGAGAGAAAGAAGCATCCATGTGCAAGAGAAACATTGATTGTCTGCCTCCTGCATGCCCCCTACTGAGCCCACAACCTGGGCATGTGCCCCAACCTGGAATTGAACCAGCAGCCTGCCAGTGCACAGGATGACATCCAACCAACTGAGCCACACAGGCAAGAGCATTCACATTCTTTTAAATTGCATTTAAAGAACATAAATACTGTTTCCTTTGTCTTACAAATGTAATGGGCTGGCTGGACCCCACCCATGCACAAATTCATGCACCAGGCCTCTAGTTGTTCTATAAAGTCTCAGGAAGAGTTGGAAGATGATGTGACAGTTAGAGGGTCTCTCAGACTACTATCAAGTGGCAGCACCCCAGCTCTAGTTAGGAGGTCTTACTTTCTAAAAGCAGGGATTTAGAGTACTTTACCAGCTGCCAATCATACTTTGCTCGATCTGTCAGATGTTCTTGTAAATTTCTTTAGGGACTTCACTTGGTCCAACCTGGCTACTTCCTCAGGCTACCCTGAAATCACCAGCTAGTGATTTCATTTTAGTATCCACCCACCCTTTTGTATTTGTAACTTTCTTATCTGAAAGTGAAAATCCTCACTCTTGATACTTGATATACTGTATACTGTATATCTCCACCTCTCTGTATGAGGCCAATTTCTCACCTATTTCTACTCTTTCTCCTACATGAATTCCCCCTCAACCCTCTCCAACACTATGCTGGCACTCCCTCTACATGGATGTCTCCTTACCTTGTTTGGGCTCTGGCTTGTCCTACATTTCTCACTGTGCTCTGTCTCTGACACTCATCCAAGAACTCGCTCCCCTCATGAACTTTCATCTCCCCCATGTCAGGCTGCCTCCATGGGTTGCTATCCATTCACTGCTTGGGCTCTGACCCCTTATTGTGGGCCACCTCAGTTCCCCTTCTATATCCTGTCCCAACTGCACAGCCAGCACAGATGTTGGCTTTGTTCTGTCTTACCCAAATAATTTAAGACTGGATTGTTCAGAAAGGGAAGGGAAAGAAAGGAAAAGAGAAAAATGGCATGTGGAAAGGAGGGAAAGGCGACCCCTTGCTTTTTAAAGTACAAGAAAACTGTGAGACATGGAATGGGAAACAATCATCTCCAACCTGTTTTTAAAAAGCCCATATGAGGTTTGAGGGTATGAACATTCATCTTGTTCACACTATACCTATCTGAGTAGCTTGCAGAGTCTTTTCACACCCTCGTGTGTATGTACACTTTATTTTTAAGACCGCTGATCTAGTTGTCACGGATTTAGCAATAGAATGCAAACAGCTGGGAAGCACTTCCCACCTCAAAATCCTGGCAAACAGGCCCCCCTCCTTTTAATTTTCATAGTTAATTTACCCTAATCAATACTGTTCTACCTCCCATCCCCTTACCTCCTTATGACTTCTTTCATCCCACTATCCATCAAGAAGCACAGCTCTCTCCATCCACACCTCCTCTGTTCAGTAGAACCTTTCACAGAACACTAACTTGGTCCTTTCTTCAAACTGCCTCCTCCTCCAACTTTGAGACTGACATCCTCCACAGGTAGAGGATCTAGAGTTGCCTTTGCTCTGCTGTGGGGCTGGGTTTCTCCTGATCTGAGGTAGCTCTGATTAGAGACTTTTCTCTCAGGAGCTCAGAGCTGGGAGCTTGGAGGTGGGCTGGGTTAGAGGGAGGATATGCAGTGTGGTGAAAAAAGAGGAACTTCATGATGCTGAGATGGACTTTGGACTGGGACTGTATGTGTATTATATGTAGAGTACAAACAAATTCTAAGCTTCACAAAGCAATATTATTTTTTCCCCTTTAGTTTAGAATATGAAACTGATAACCAGATATGTATCTTGGTAACGGTTAAGAACATAAAGAGCATGTAACTAGGTATATTGTTTACCTGTAAGTTAGTGATTAACATCAGCAATTCATTTTGAGAGGTTGTATGTCAACCACACTAGTTTCATTGAACATGCTCCACATGCACTTTCATACCCTTTCATTCTTCTCAATCCTACTGTCTCACTGCTAGTCTTCTCAGCTGCCTCATTTTATTGACCAAAAGAAGCCATTGAATGGAAACTTACTCATTTCCTGTATATCAGATCTACATACCTGTCCCCACTCTCTCCAAACAAAGCCCAATTTCTTCCTTCTGTAATTTCTCCTTTTCTGTTGTAATGGAGAAAGTAGCTTTCTATCTCCTTGCCCTAGGTCTTCTTATCATTTTGTGAACTCAGAATTTGTGTATTGAATCCTGTTCTGCTTTAACTCTCTAGAGAATATTTAATTTCCTACATTTTATGCTGACTGATACACTAAAGCCCCAGTTTTTTCATCTGTTAAATAGGTTTAATAATAATACCTACATCTGGGAAAGATGGGTCTTTCCTTGGGTTCCACACTTTAGAGCCCTCACATATCATATGTACATACAAAATGAATTTATTAAAGAAAATGTAGACAGCACTGTCACTTGGTAATTAGTGCTCAGTACAAAGGGTCCCCTCAAACATCCACTCTCATAATTAACACTATTTAGGCCCAGGGAAACATACCTCCATAGTTTTGGCCTGTATCCTGTAGAACTAAATGGTATCTGAATGCAGTAAAAGGTTGTGGTCTGCACTGTGGTGGTTTGTGTGTGTGTGTGTGTGTGTGTGTGTGTGTGTGTGTGTGTGTGTGTGCGCGTGCACGCCAATTTCAAACACAGTTTAAGACATTGCATTTTACCCTTACACTGCAGTGCCTAGAAAGAGCAAGGTTATTTTCGTTTACTGTGCACATGTTCCACATTCAAGTATTGAGATTGCCAGTTACTTACTATAGCAGCTCAGCCTTAAAACTGCCACGGAATTAACTACACTTTGAATCTTTCAATGTTTTGCATGGAACAACAACTAAATGCATGTTCAGGTTGCCTTAATCAAGCTCTTCATGGTGGGCCCAGAAGGGAACCACCAGGGAGAGGAGCTCCATCACTAGGGAAGCCCCAGGCATTCCCCCGGCTTACCTCCTGTACTCCGGGACAGCTTGGGAATCATACGGCTGCAGACTTTCTCCAGTTCTTTCTGCTGATGATCAAATTCTTCCTTCTCTGATTCTTATCAAGCCAGGTGACGATTTCATTACAGTTGTCAAGAATCTTCTGTTAACCCTTGAGCTTAACTGAAGTTTTTCATCTTCGGCAATTGCCTTTATGTTGATTGCAAAGAGTTTAAGTGAATTTTTGGAAGATACCTTGCCCCACTGCTTCTTCTCTTCAGCTTTGTACTTAACTTCTTAGCCCATATGTTCACTGTCTTCCTTGGTCAAACGGTTCTTGTGGTTAGTGGTAATCTTGTTCTCTTCTGTTCTCTTATCCACAGGAAAGACATTGAAACTGCCATTGGCATCATATCAAAAGTGACTTCACTCTGAGGAACATCACAGAGTTCAAGTGGTATGACTGTGAGTTCAAACTTGCCAAGTAGGTTGTTATCCTTGGTTAAGGTGCCTCCACATCACAAACTTGGAAGAGCACACCTGGCTGGTAATCAGAGTAGGTAGTGAAAGACTACATCTGCTTCAGGGCCAATTATTTATATCAGACTGGTGGTTCTTGTTTAGGAAAACTAGTAATGCAATTTCTTCCTTGAAAATTTTTTTCATAATATTGCAGATGTCCCTCATTTTTTCCCCCTTGCTCCCCTCCAACCAGCCCTCTTGCTGCACCCCAGGACATCACCACATTTTTGTCTATGCCCCTGGGCTTTACATATATACATATATATGCATTTGGTTAATCTCTTTCAGGCCTCCTACCCCCTTCCCTCTGAGATCGGTCAATTTATTACATGTATCCATGCCTCTGGTCCTATTTTATTTGTCAGTTTATTTTGTTCATTATTTGTCTCAGATTAGGGAGATCATGTGATATTTGTCTTTCTCTGACTGACTTATTTCGCTTAGCATAATAATGTCCAGGTCCATCCATGCTGTCTCAAAGGGTAAGAGTACTTTTGTTTTTATAGCCAGTCAGTATTCCATCGTGTAAATGTACCACAGCTTTTTTACCCACTCATCTACTGATGGGCACTTGGGCTGTTTCCAGATCTTTGCTATTGTAATTAATGCTGTCATGAACATAGGGATGCATATATCCTTTCTAATTGGTGTTTCTGGATTCTTAGGATATATTCTTAGAAGTGGGATTGTTGGGTCAAAAGGCAGTTCCATTTTAATTTTTTGAGGAAACTCCATACTATTTTTCACAGTGCTGCAGCAGTCTGCATTCCCACAAACAGTGTACGAGGTTCCCTTTTATTCACATCCTCACCAGCACTTGCCGTTTGTTGATTTATTTATAGCAGCCATTCTGACAGGTGTGAAGTGATACCTTATAATAGCTTTTATTGGATCAAGCTGAAGGTCTGACACTGGAAGTGAATGATTGAAGTGAAGTGGGTCTCTGCACTGTCCCTATTTCTGGAACACTTGTTGCCTTTTCCTTTATCATTCTTACTGGACAACTTCTACTCCCTCTTCAGTCATCAGGTGCAATATTACCTCAAAGAAGCTTTTGTTGAGAAAAAGTGCCTAAAACATGGAAATAAGGCAAACAAACTTCTATGTCTTTTAGATATCATGTGACTAATACGTTATCTAATAAATGATTTAGCATGATCATGTGACTTAGGGAAATAAAGAACTTTATTATGGTTTTATTGACCAGTAGAACATTAATTTAGCAGTCTTATTTAGGATTGAATTTTTTTTTACTTTTTTTTAATCCAGCTTTGTTATCTGCTCTTTCTCTCATTTACGAGTTAATTAAAATTATGGCCCCTTATTTCTATATATTTCATGAGAATTATGTTTTTAAAATTTTGAAAATCACACTTTAAGTTCTCTTCTTTGCCTTTCCATAATCCATATCTCCTTTGAGTTTTCATGGCATCCTGTGCTTGCTCCATACATTGTGTTATAACAGAGTTTAAGTCATTAAAATATATATATTAGATTCCTTTCATGTGCCACATATGGTGTTAATGAAACTGTGGTGAACAATGCAGACATGGACTAGTCCTCAAAGTTGTTTTTTTTTCTTTTGCACAGATGTTTCCTCTTACTAGAGTGTAAGTTTCATAAGTATAGACTATGTTGTTCTCAGTATTAAGCATTGTGCTGACCACAAAAGTTGCTCAATAATATTTGTTGGATAAATGTGTAGATGAATATATAATGGTGTAAATGTGGCATTCATAGAACTGAGATGCTAGTGTGTTACGTGAACTGTCTCCTTGGACTGGAAGTAATTTAAGGTGATGGCAGGTATTGTGTTGGAGAGGCAGACTGTACCTCAGTGGTAAGTAAATGGATAAGAGTGACTGGCTTGTGACAAAACCTTGAAAAAACAGGAGGTATTTACATGATTGGAATAGGAGGAAGGGCTGGAATTGACCCTGGGAATTGAATGCAATGAAAGGAAGGTAGGATCCTTAGGGAATATGTAGGTTTTAATTCAGACAAAGATGTAAACATAATTTGAGGAAAGAGATGGAAGGTGTCTGGAATTTATTGTCAATGGAATAAATTTCTAGAGGGCCCAGAGGAAAAATTTGGTTTTTGGATATTGGGAAGAGTGGGATATTGATTCAAATTAGAGGATGAATGGGCGTGAATAGTCTGTATCACAAGTTAAAACTTGATCATATACATATTTGCTAGTGATACATCCAATAAGGTGTTAACCTCCAAAATTTATGTGGAACTCATACAACTTAACAAAAGGAAAATAATCCAATTAAAAAATGGACAAAGGACCTAAATAGACACTTCTCCACAGTGGACATACAGAAGGCCAAAAGGCATATAAAAAATGCTCAAAATCACTAATCATCTGAGAGATGCAAATCAAAATGACAATGAGGTACCACCTGTCAGAATGGCTAGCATCAACAAATCAACAAATGACAAGTATAGGTGAAGATGTGGAGAAAAAGGAACCCTCATACACTGCTGGTGGCAATGCAGCCTGGTGTAGCAACTGTGGAAAACAGTATGAAGTTTCCTCAAAAAATTAAAAATGGAACTCCCATTGGGCCCAGTTATCCCGCTTCTAGGAATACTAGTATATCCTAAGAATTCAGAAATACTCATCAGAAAAAATATATGCACCCTTATGTTCATAGCAGTGCAGATTTGGAAACAGCCTAAGTGCCCATCAGCAGATGAGTGGGTAAAAAGTGATGGTATGCCATAGCCAGTTTGGCTCAGTGGATAGAGCATCGGCCTGCAGACTGAAAGGTCCCAGGTTCGATTCTGGTCCAGGGCACATGCCCGGGTTGAGGGCTCATCCCAAGTGGGGGGTGTGCAGGAGGCAGCCAATCCATGATTCTGTCTCATCATTGATGTTTCTATCTATCTCTTCCTCTCTGAACTCAATAAAAATACATTAAAAAAGAAATGATGGTACATCTACACAATGGAATATTACCTAGCTGTTAAAAAGAAAGAACTCTTACCATTTGCAACAGCATGGATGGACCTGGAGAGCATTATGCTAAGCAAAATAAGCCAGTCAGAGAAAGATAAATATCACATGATCTCACCCATTTGTGGAATATAATAAACAACATAAACTGATGAACAAAAATAGATCCAGAGACAGAGAAGCATCAAACTGACTGTCAAACCTCAGAGGGAAGGCAGGGGAGGGATGGGGGGTAAGAGATCAACCAAAGGACTTGTATACATGCATATAAGCATTACCAATGGACACAGTCACTAGAGGGTTGAGGGCAAGTGCTGGGGGGTGGGAGTGGCTGGGGAGAGGTCAATAGAGGAAAAAATATAATATTGCAATAGCTATGTATGGGCCGGGGGGCAGGTACTTGAAGTATCAGGGGGACCACTATGTAAAGTATATGATTGTCTGACCACTATGTTGTACACCTGAAACTAATGCAGAATAATACTGAATGTGAACTATAATTGAAAAAAAGATGGAAAATTGTATGTTACATGTTTTTCATCATAATAATAAAAAAATAGATACAGAAACAGAGAAGCATAGAACAGACCGTAAAACTTCAGAGGGAAGGCAGGGGAGGGTCGGGCAGGGGAAGAGATCAACCAAAGGACTTGCATGCAGGCATAGAAGCATAACCAATGGTCACAGACACTAAAGGGGTGAGGGAATGTGCTGGGAGATGAGGGTGGCCAGGAGAGGTCAATGGGGGAAAAAGAAGACATATGGTAAAAAAAAAAATTAGGAAAGGAAGAGAGAAGGTAGAAAACGAGGAGGGAAGTTGGTTTCTGGCAGCAAGACTGGTGTGGGTGTGATAAAGAGAGCAGAACCAAGGTTATGTGCTTAGAGCTGCCACCGCCATGGAGTGTGAGCATCAAGCCCACTTTGTGAGCACAGTAAGGGGAGAGAGAAAACTGACCTGCTGTGGACAATTGCTCTTCCTTTCTCTGATTCAGTTCTGGGTTCCAGATGGAACATGTCAGATTTTTCTGAGAAGTTTCTCTGAAGAGCAGTGATGTTGTTTCATGGAACAAACCACCTCTGTGTGTGAGTCTCAAACTCAGCTGGAATTTCTAATTCCTAAAAGTCCATTCACTGGACCTTTGGCTGAGGGAACCAGCCCTCTGACTTGCACTCTAATTGGAGTTATCGGGATTTAGTGACTTCCACGTGGAACTGAGGATGTGAGCCAAGAACTGGGAAGAGGAAGAGAAAGAAGTCAGGTCCTAAGCTCATTTTTCTACACACACATCCCTCCCCTGCTTCTCAAGAGTTTTTGCTGCTGACTAGCCCTCAGTGTGCAGAACAGGAAACTGAGGCTCTGAGGAACTATTGGCAAAGAAGGATTGGACCTAGATTTCTGGGCTACAGAGGAGTCCAACACAGTCCAAGACAAATGGCACCTGCCTATTTCTTGACTCCCACTATGAATCTCTTTATTTTCTTTTTTTAGCCCCCAGCAGTGATATATGAATGATGGGGTGAGTAGAAGTAACGGCCATCTCCCTTTCTCCTATGACTTCTTTATTATTTCCCAGGAAAATTAGATCAGAGAAAGGAGCCCATCCCAGAATAAACTCATCCATATGAGGTGTCAAGGGGTCAAATTTGGGCCATTACCTGTCACTTTCAGCTCAATCACTGTATCACTGCAGAAGGAACCATGTTTGAATGCACAGTAATATTGCCCACTGTCAGGGTCGGACATTGAGGAGTCTCAGGACCTCTATTCCCTTATGCATGACATTTTTCACAAGCTCTGTCCTCCCTAAATACTCCTACATGGCTTTTTCAGACTTGTCCCTCCCATCCTAAATCAATTTCATCACCTGGGAGGGGAGGAATTGTGTCCAGCTCATTTTCATATTGTTAACACTTTGAAGAGGCAGGAGGAAACAGGGTAGCTCAGCGCCACCACCCAGCATAGCCACCAAGGTTTCATGGGGGCCCTGAACTTGGAATGCTCCTGAAAAGAGAACAGAGATGGAGTCAGGCTGGCCTGTGGGCAGGATTTGGACAGATGAAGGGGGGGAGGGCGTTGATTACACACATAATTGGCTATTTCCATATTAACAAAGTTCTTGGATAAAGATCTGAAAATAGTTGCTGGATTTTGGGGAGAGCGGGTCTGTTTTCAGACCTGAACATACACACAGCGCTAGGGGGAAGTACGATATATTGGATGTAGGAAGTGTAGGTCACACTAACATGAAGCAAGCAAAGGACTTAGGGCACAAATTTTGAGGAGCCACTCACTTTGGTGGTATAAATGCAAGGTTGGCAACATCCTGAGAGGAAGTGCGTCTTTGCAATTTGGGCCCTAGGTTCCTCACTTAACTCACCTGTGGGGAGGAACCTGATGATTGTGACTGCAGGAGATGGAGAATGGATTGGCTAGCTCCTTCAGCTCAGGGGTTGACCTTGTCCATAAGAGGGAGGGATCACACAGGAACTCTGATGGCTCTGGATACATAGTTGGATAACTGTGTTGAGAAAGAATCTGAAGCAGCTCAGTGGTAAAGATGTTTGAGACTCATTAATACTGTTGCTATGAGCCCGAGATGAGAAAATCAGGGCATATAAGCTAATTTTTAAAAATCTTATTCTACATTATCTTGAGGTTCTAAGATATGCTTCTTTATGCTTCCTTATAACCATCTGGGTCTCATTTACTTTCTTTCAATCTTTGCCCTACCACAGGCCCATTTATTCTCAGGCGCGCGCACACACACACACACACACACACACACACACACACACACACACACACACATTCCAGCAGGCCTGGATCAGGAGATATGAGTAAAATGGCCTAGTAAGTGTAATAAACTTAATTTCTTTAGTTTTTCTAGGATCTCTTAGCACTTACTTTTTGTTAAACTTTTCCTTCCGGCTTCCCTCCCTTTTTCTTTTTCCTTCCACATACATATCAGAGGCTAATATAAGGATTCCTACCTATATCTAATATGAGCAGCTGGAGGCAAGGTAGAGTGAGATGAGTCTGCCATTATAAATTTAGAGACTCACTGCCTCCTCAGGTGACTGAGGCAGGGTGATCCCAAGGCTTTGTGCTGACACATTGGAAAAGGAGGAAAACAATGTAATGAGGACAGAGATAAAAAGATTTCTGAGACTTAAGTCAAGAGGCAGAGAAAGGAAGGCATGCAGGAGTTTCACTCTTGGAGAGGTAAGGGGCACATCTTATCTGTGTGAGATGAGGGGCAGAATAAGACTCATGCTCCTTTTTCTACAAGTTTTGGGACTTTTGATTTTTAGGACTTTGCAGGTCACTCATGGCTCCAGATACCTTGTACATGCTGATGACTCACTCCCAAATGTACATGTTCTGTACATAATGTCTTGTGACTCAGTGGCAGGACCTTGCTTCTAGAGGGACCAGGAGCTTAGGGGCCCCTCTACCTTGGACCAACAGAAAAAGCAGGTGGCTTCTATCATTTCCTGCCTCACTCCCTCCTTCCCCCAATCTGGCCAACACTGGCTTCTGATGTCCCATTCTATAACACGTAAATTAGCAGTAGTAGTGAGGAAGGGCTGTAACATACCTCAACAACCACTTCAACTTGGAATTTGGTGGGCACAGCTGTGAAGTTAGCTGCCCAGAGCCCTGGTCTCAGAGATCCTACTGCTCAGGGAGTCTCTAGGCAGGGCTTGCCCAAAGAATGGAGGGGAAGACATTCCCAAGGCCATGCTCTCTTTAGATGGGAGTGGGAGGGATTGGGGGGGGGGATATGCTGTATATGTGGCAGCATGGATCCTAAGCAGGTAGAGGTATGTGGTATATAATTTTGCAGGGTCTGAAGAACCATGGGAACAACTGCAGAGATGAAGTATATATTACTTCTCCATGGACTAGGCAGCACTTCTCAACCTTCTAAATATCATAGCACACAGAGAACATGATGTTATTCATTGGGCACACAGTAGTAAACTGCAAGAGGATTAGGCTCTATGGACTTCATGGGGAAAAATGAAATATTCTCCATATTGTATAAGTATAAGATAAATGAAACAGAATTTATTAAGAAATATGTCACATATAAATTTAGAAGGAATAGAACCAAAAATCTTAAGTTTTTATAATTTTTGAACTTGCTTTAATAAATATAGCTTTTTATAAAAGTATTTTATAAGAGCTTATTTGAGCCAAACTGACAAAGTATACAGGGAGCAAGATCTCAAATGCTCCCTAGAATAATAGTTTTGCAGCTTCTTTTATGCATTTGAAACTAGGAAGAGAAGTAAGGAAGATTTCATGGAGGTGACAGAAAGCAAGGCAGGGATTGGATTACAGGATAGCTACCAAGATTATCTGCTCTCATAAGATTGGTATGGCTTATTTCAAAATACGATTTTGAAAAATATCCATTATTTTAAATAAATATACCTTTTTGATTTCTGATTGTATACTTGAAATAATTATAAATACTTAGCAATGTTCAATCATAATTCTTAATGATGTCTTCAATTTCTTTATAGTAACCATTGGTAAGATACTTTAGTTACATAAGTAGGTAATATAAATTTTAAAATCTTTTTCATTTGCATTTTGTTAAATTGTATTTAAAGGATCTAACAGCTCTTTCTTTTTTCATTAACAAATATAATGTTGAAATTTCTTGTAAAAATTTAAGTGGATTTAAAATCCATCTGAATTACTTTTTTATCCACTCTTTCAAAATAAAGAGTTTTACTTTGCAGGATGTGCATGAAATGTTGAGATAATCACCTTGCAGTTAGTTTGCATGTATCAACTACAAATTGACAAAAAATATCCATGTAAATAAGGAGAGAATTTGGGTGCTGCTCCTTTGAACTCCCAGGGATCCCTGCCTGGCCTCTGTTTCCCCAATTCACTCTAGGTAGGGCACATTTGGGCACCTTGAGCACCTGCATTTTGAACTCTTCCTGTTGCTCTATGGGGTCCTTTTCCTGAAGGGCAGCAGCATTCAGTGCAGGTGGCTAAAGACTAAATCTCGGCAGTTGTGATCAAGCAGAATATAGTTGCTGTCACCAGAGGTTGTCAGAAGTTGTGCTTCCCATTTGCTGCTCATCTTGCAAAGCCATCTGAAGGACCCACCTTATGGAAAAACGGGTATAAGACATGTTCAAGGATGAAGCATGAAGTCCTGCTGGTATCTGTACTGGTACATGATACCTTCAACTAAGTGGGGGCCTGTTTCCAAATCCCTTGAAAGTGTAGGAAAGGACAGTTAGGTACAAAATTTTATGGTAACTATCTCATTTGGACAAGAGAAACTTAGCTGGTTTCTGCCTCCCCTACAGGACAGAGCCTGCTTTCTACCAATGGCAGGGAGGAGACACTGTGGAAACAATGCAGAGACTTAAGAAGCTGTCGAGAGACCTGATAGAGAAAGATGGGGAGGATCTTAGCAGAGTTCCAGGCTGTTAGTGATGAGCTATTCAAATAGCTACATCTTGACTAAAATATTTTTATAGAAACTCACTGAAAAATTAAAATGCCCAATACAACTTTTCCAATAGTTCCTTTGTACTTCTTCCACATCACACATAATATATTTATAATAGAACTCCAAAAATATGGTTTCGAAGAAAGTAAAGTAAGAACTTTACTTCTTGCTCTATAAAGTCTCAGGAGGACCTGGAAGATCATGTGGCAGTTAGAGGTTCTCTCAGGCAACTCTCAAGTGACAGCACAGCAGCTGTAGTTAGGGGCCCTACTTTCTAAGAGCAGGGATTTAGAGTGCTTTGCCAGCTGCCAATCATATTTTGCTGGATCAGCCTGATGTTCTTGGTAAATTCCTTTAGGGAATTCACTTGATCCACCATGGCTACTTCCTCAGGCTACACTGAAATCCTCAGCTAGTGATTTCATTTTAGTATCCACCTCCCCACCACCATTCAGTATTTGTAACTTTCTTCTCTGAAAGTGACAATCCTGGCTGTTGATCTTTAATATATTCATATTTTTGATCAACCCCTCTGTATGAAGCCAGTTTCTCACCTCTGTTTCTACCCTTTCTCCTACATGAATGCCCCTCTCAACCCTCTCCAGCACTATGCTGGGCATTCCCTCCCCATGGACTCCTCCCTACCTTGTGTGGGTTCTGGCATGTCCTACCCCATTCCTCACTGTGCTCTGGCTCTGACACTCATTGGAGAGCTACTCTTCCCCTGGACTTTCACCTCCCCCATATCAGACTGCCTCCATGGGCTGGTATCCTTCACTGCTTGGGCTCTAATCCCCTGCTGGGGCTACCTCAGTTTCCATTCTACGCCCTGTCTGCTCTAATTGCCAGCACAGATGTTGACTTTGCTCTGCCTACCTGAACTATTTAGGACTGGGTTGTTCAGGAAGGGAAGGGAAGGGACAGAAAGAGAGAGAGAAAAAAGAAATGGGAAGGATATTTCTTTTAAATATATTTTTATTTATTTCAGAGAGGAAGGAAGAGAGAGAGAGAGAAATAGAAACATCAATGATGAGAAAGAATCATTAATTGCCCCCTGCCTACCCCACACTGCGGAGCCATCACACAACCTGGGCATGTGCCCTGACTGGGAATCAAACCTTAAACTCCTGGTTCATAGGTTGACGCTCAACCACTGAGCCATGCTGCTCAGGCAATCCCTTTGTTTTTAAAGTAAAAGAAAGACAACTGTGAAAGATGTAATGGGAATTAAGCCTCTTCAACCCATTTTAAGAATGCGTTCACGTGGGGTTTGAGGGTTTGAGCATTCATCTTATTGACACTACTCCTATCTGAGGATCTTGAAGAGTCTTTTTTTCACCCTCAAGTGTATGTACACTCAATTGTGAAGACTACTGATATAGGTGTTACAGGTTAACTAATAAAGTGGAAATACATAGGAAGAGACTTCCCAGCTCTGAATCCTAGTAAACAGACCCCATACCTATTAGTTACCATAATTATTTTACTCTAACCTCTACAGTTCTACCCACCTTTCCCTCCTTTGTCCCTTTTCTTCCCACTTTCCTATCAAGAAGCATAGCTCACTCCCAGCTGTATGCCTTAGTGGTTGAACATCAACTCATGCATCAAGAGGTCTCTGGTTCAATTCCCCATCAGGCCACATGCCTAGGTTTCAGGCTTGATCCCTGGTTGGGGGTGTGCAGGAGGCAGCAGATCAATGTTTTTCTCTCACCGATGTTTCTATCTCTCCCTTCCTCTCTCTCTCAAATCAATAAAAACATTTTTAAAAAAGCACCGCTCTCTCCATCCACATCTCCTCTGTGCAGTAGAACCTTTTACAGAACACTAACTTGGTCCTTTCTTCAAACTGCCTCCTCCTCCAACTTTGGGACTGACTCTCTCCATAGGCAGGGGCTCCAGACTTACCTCTCCCTCTGCTGTGGGGCTGGGTCTCTCCTGATCTGAGGTAGCTCTGGTTAGAGATGTTTCTCTCAGCAGCTCAGGGCTGGGAGCTGGAGGTGGTCTGGGTTAGAGGAAGGATGTCCAGAGGTGCTGAAAGGAGAGGAACTTCATGAGACTGAGATACATTCTCTGATAGAATTTGTACATGGGCTGGGACTGTATGTGTGGCATATGTAAAGTGGAAACAAGTTCTAAGTTTCACAAAGCAATATTATAAGTGCTCTTTATTCTTTGTAGAATATGAAACTGATAACCAGATATTGTATCTTGGTAAAGTTCATGAACATAAGGAGCATATAAATTAGATTGTTTGCCTATAAATTAATGATTAACATCAGCAAATGAATCTGAAAGCTTTCTGGCACTCACACTAGTTTTCTTGAACATGCTCCAAATCTACTTTCAGACCTTTTCTTTCTTCTCAAACCTCCTACCTCATTGCTAATCTTCTCAGCTGCCTCATTTTATGGACCAAAAGAAACCATTGGATGGAAACCTTTTTATCTCTTCAACATCAAATCTACATATCAACACCTACTTCCCCAAACAAAGCCCAATTTCATCTCTCTGTAATTTCTCCTGTTGCAATGGAGAAAGTAGCATTCTATCTCCATGTCCTAGGCCTCCCTATCATTTTGTGAACAAATAAGTTGTGTATTAAATCCTGTTCTGCTTGAGCTCTCTAGAGATGTTTCTATTTCCTACATTTTATGCTGACTGATACACTAAAACCCCAGTTTTCTCATCTGATAAATGGGTTTAATAATAATACCTACAACATCTGGGAAAGATGGGTTCCACACTTTAAAGACCACACATATCATAGCTGCATACAAAATGCATTTATTAAAGAAAATGTAGAAAGCATTGTTACTTGGTAATCTGTGCTCAGAACAAAGTGTCCCCTCAAGTATCCACTCTCATTAACACTACTCAGGCCCTGGGAAACATACCTCCATAGTTTTGCCCTATATCCTTACAACAAAAGTATCCGAATGTAGTAAAAGTTGGTGTTTTTTAATGAGGTGAGGTTTTTGTGTGTGTGTGTGTGTTTTGTGTGACAATTTCAAATACAGTGTGATTTAAGGCATTGTGTTTTGCCCTTACACTACAGTGCCTAGAAAGTACAATGTCATTTCCTGTCCCTGTGCACATGTTCCATATGCAAGTATGGAGATTGCCAGTTACTTACTATGGCAGTTCAGCCTTAAAACTGCCATGGGATTTGCTGCAAATTTGTGTCTTTCAATGTTTTGTATGGAACAAAAACTAAATGCATGTTCAGGTTGCCTTCATCAAGCTCTTCATTGGTGGGCCCAGAAGAGCAACCACCAGATGGAGGAGCCTCATCACTAGGGGAGCCCCAGGCATTCTTCCTGGCTTACCTCCTGCACTCAGGGACAGCTTGGGAATCATAGGGCTGCAGACTTTCTCCAGCTTTTTCTGCTGGTGATCAAATTCTTCTTTCTCTGCAGTCTGATTCTTATCAAGCCAGGTGATGGTTTCATTACATTTGTCAAGAATCATCTGTAAGCTCTTCATTGAGCTTACCTTGAAATTTTTCACCTTCAGCAGTTGCTTTTATATTGCTAGCAAAGAATTTAAGTGATTTTTTTGAAAGATACCTTGTCCCACTGCTTCTTCTCTTGACCTTTGTACTTCTCAGCTTCTTGGACCACATGTTTGCTGTCTTCCTTGGTCAAACTGTTCTTGTGGTTAGTGATGGTAATCTTGTTCTCTTTGCCTGTACTCTTGTTCATAGCAGAGACATTGAAAGTGCCATTGGTATCAATATCAAAAGTAACTTCAAACTGAGGAACTGCACAGAGTGCAGGTGGTATGTCTGTGAGTTCAAACTTGCCAAGGAGGTTGTTATGGTGCATTTACCTTCAAAAACCTGAATGAGGTCTAGCCGGCTTGGCTCAGTGATTGAGCATCGATCTATGAACCAGGAGGTCACAGTTCAATTCCCTGTCAGGGCACATGCTTGGGTTGCAGGCTTGATCCCCAGTGGGGGGTGTGCAGGAGGCAGCCGATCAATGATTCCCTCTCATCATTGATCTCTCTCTCGCTCTCTCCCTCTCCCTTCCTCTCTGAAATCAATAAAAATATATTAAAAACAAAAACAAAAACCCTGAATGAGCACACCTGGCTGGTGGTGAGAGTAGCTAGTGAAGGTCTATGTCTACTTCAGGGCCAATCATTTATATTAGACTGGTAGTTCTTATTTAGGAAGGCTATTAATTATTGATTCACTTTCTTATTTTTTTAAAAAATTGTGGGCAGTATTACAGATGTCCTTCATTTTACCCCTCTTTGCCCCCCTCCACCCAGCTCACACCCCTTCTCCAGGCCATCACCACATTATTGTCTATGTCTATTAGCTATGCATATATACATATATATTTTTGGTTAATCTCTTCCAGTCCCCTTCACTCCCCACCCATCTGAGATCTGTTAGTCTGTTACATATATCCATGCCTTGGGCCCTATATTGTTTGTCAGTTTATTTTCTTCATTAGATTCCACATATTAGGGAGATCATATGGTATTTGTCTTTCTCTGACTGTCTTATTTCGCTTAGCATAATAATCTCCAGGTCAATCCATCCATGCTATTGCAAAGGGTTAGAGTTCCTTCTTTTTTATAGCTGTGTAGTATTACTTTATGTAAATATACCAGAGCTTTTTTATCCACTCATCTACTGATGGGCACTTGGGCTGTTTCCAGATCTTGGCTATTGTAAATAATGAATGTTGCAATGAACATAGAAGTACATATATGCTTTCTGTGCTCCAAGGCAGGCTTTTTGGCAACAGTTGGCCCAGGGCAGGTCAGCAAACATCCCAAGACACCTGGGGATCCTCCTCTGCCCACCAGCCATCTGTCAGACTTAGTCACTGAAAGGCTGTTTCTGAAAGGACCCCAATAACTATTAGGGCTCACAGTGTGCAAAGTCCATCCCAGGAATGGTCACAGGCTGCAGTTTTATTATGAACCTAGAATTTCATGGTGTGGAGAGCCCACAATTTATTTTGGCTGACTGTGACTCATTAGTGGTAGATGGACAAAGAATAAAACAACACTAGTGGGTCACCATAGTTACTATTAAAATGAATACGTGCACCGGTTTATATATTCAACTTCAGGGTATTTTCAAGGTAGCTTTGAACTGCATAATGCAGAATCCTAAAAAATTTCATAGATGCCTTAAGTTTAAAAATGAAAAATAGATTCACAAAGAGAACATAAAACTTCTTAGGAAGTTTTGCTTTTTCTATATTGTTTTGCAACTGAAAATCAGTGCTTGGATTTCAGTGACCCTGAACAATGAGGCTGGAAGTGGGCTTTTATTTATTTTACACTAGAGGCCTGGTGCACGAAATTCATGCATGTGGGGGATCCCCTCAGCCCAGCCTGCACCCTCTCCAATCTGGGATCCCTCTTGCAATCCGGGACCACTGGCTCCTAACCACTCGCCTGCCTGCATGCCTGCCTGATCGCCCCTAACCACCTCTGCTGGCCTGATCGACACCTAACCACTCTCCTGCCAGCCTGATGGCCCCCAACTGCCCTCCCCTGCTGTCCTGATGGCTCCTAATTGCCATGCCCTGCCAGCCTGATTGCCCCTAACCACCTCTGCCTCAGCCCCCACCACCATGGCTTTGTCCAGAAGGAACTCAGACATCTGTAAGATGGCCGGTTGACCTGGTCTAATTAGCATATTACCCTTTTATTAGTATAGATTGCCTTACAGATTTCTCTTTAAATTCAAAGATGAGTGACTTCATCATTTTTGTTGGTAAAATGGTGCTTCAGAGGAAAACCAGAAACAGCCTTGACTAGGACTGTAATGCCTATAACATACTCAGGAGCGGATTCTATATAAAGATCTGAAAACAAGGAGGATGGAGGGACATGTTAAGAATTCCTAGCTCACTGCAGCTTAGCAGAGAAAAGGTAAGACGACCATATGGTTATTTTACCTAACAAAGCACAGTGGCTTTGGCTTCTTGTGCGTTGAGTTATTAAAGATGATACATCCCAGCATATGTGAATAGAAGCTCTTATTTATCATGCTAAGAAGTTCTATAACTCAGGAGATGAAGTTGAAGAGAAAGTTCTTTGGAGCACTTACGTATACTTCTGAAAATCTCAAACCTGCCGAAACCGGTTTGGCTCAGTGGATAGAGCGTCGGCCTGCGGACTGAAGGGTCCCAGGTTCGATTCCGGTCAAGGGCACGTACCTTGGTTGCGGGCACATCCCCAGTAGGGAGTGTGCAGGAGGCAGCTGATCGATGTTTCTCTCTCATCGATGTTTCTAGCTCTCTATCCCTCTCCTCTCTCTTCCTCTCTGTAAAAAAATTAATAAAATATATATATATATAAAAAAAGAAAATCTCAAACCTAAAGGAGAGGCTACTGAGTCAGACGTCAGAGCACGCTACTCAAGTAAAATATAACAGCTGGAGTATGAGAAACAACTGGTCTCCTCCCTGAAAGAGAGTAAATAATGGCTCTTGGTCCTTCAAATATTTGGAGTGAAAGAGAAAGCCTGGTCTTAAAACAATTTTTAAAAAATTTTAAAACCCACTTCTTGTGTGACATATTACAGCACTCCCTGATATTTATTTTTCAAAGTTAGACCATTCCTTTGCAGCCTCTAAGAGCCCCCGAGACTCCCTTGGGGATGATGGTGGTGGATAGAATGCACACTATTTCAAGCCTGCATTCTGAGTCTTCCCATCTCATTGTCTGTCACGAGGAAGCTTCCTGGACATATTAAACTTTTTAAAAACTTCAATTCAATAAAAATAAAGATTTTCCTTTTAGGTCACCATTTCTTCTGGCAGACTGAGTCTAAAGTGCACTTTATTTCCCTTTAATTTAACAGCTCCAGCAGCTTTTCCAGTTAAATCGACTGTTCATTATTGAGCTCCATTTATGAAGGGGCTGTGCAGTGCAGTTTAATGAATCCTTGGCACAAAGCTCCCTTTCAAGACTGGGAAAGAATAGGGGCTGTTCAGGCCCTGTAGGGCTGTATGTCAAAGCCAGCCCATAATGCCTGTCAGCCAAGGGCAGAAATTCCCACTGATATAAGAATGTGCAAGAAATCAACTTTCACCACCGACGAGCAGATTAAGACGCAATCAGGAAATGAGACTGTAGGTTTAGAACAGTGACACCTGTTTGAACAGAGCGATTTTCCCATCCCTTGATCACTGTGTGGCTGGGGAGGGGGCTGGTAGAAGCAGCAACACGGCCAAGGCCTCAAAGCCTTCCAGGGTCTTCTGAGAGGGGAAGAAAGGACCAAAAGGCCATTCTGGGTGGGGGCACCTTTGGGGTAGGTGTTGTGCTAAGTGCTCTTCATTCCTTTTCCTACTTCAATTCTCAGAACAAGGATGAATAATCAATTATGTGAGGATTAATCACGTGTGACAGGATGGAAACTGAGGCTCACAGGATTTCATTTTTGGTTCGAGGTTACACTGCTAAATTGGCCACAAAATAACAATGATGGGATGGAACATAGGTCTGTCTGGCTCCTGGTGGCTGTCTTTTCTAGCGCTCTGAAGTGAGGCTAATTGATAGATTGCTCCTTTGGAAACATCTCTAGGAATACTTGAAAATTCTTAATTTCATGGAATATATACTGAGTGCCTACTATGTACTATGTATATATGCTATACATTGGGGATAAAGGCAGATGGGACATGGCATGGATGTGTGAGGAATGTAGCTATGGGCCTGACTTTAGTGTAAGACAAGCCTGCTGTGAGTCCCAGATCTCATCTTATATAATAAAAGGCTAATATTCAAATCAACTGAACGGTGAAATGACCGGTCGCTATGATGAACACTGACCACCAGGGGCAGAAGCTCAATGCAGGAGCTGCCCCCTGGTGGTCAATGTGCTCCCACATGGGAAGCGCTGCTCAGCCAGAAGCCCTGAGCTGGGCTCACGGCTGGCGAGCCCAGCGGTGGTGGCAGGAGCCTCTCCCGCATCCACAGCAGCGCGAAGGATGTCTGACTGATGGCTTAGGCCCACTCCCCGCTGTCAGTCGGACATCCCCCAAGGGCTCCCAGACTGCGAGAGTGCGCAGTCCAGGCTGAGGAACCCCTCCACCCCCCGCCCCGAGTGCACGAATTTTGTTCATTAGGCCTCTAGTAATATATAACTTTTAAACCTTGCAGACCTTGGAAAAGTTGGGAAAGTCTCTCTCACTAAGCCTTGCTGTGCTGCTCTTTTCCCAGCCTCCACCCCAGCCACAGTGATCAGGATGGTAAATCTGACAACTCTGGCCTTGCTGACTACTCCTCGGAGGTTAACATGGTCCAGAAGATTGCTACAGAATGGAGTACCAGATGCCTTTGTGTTCTATTAAAACCATACGATCCCTGAGTTCTCAAGATGGGTGTGCAGATGGGTTGTCTTCCAGTATCACTATCATGGAGCATATCAAGTCTGATTAAGTATAATTTTTTAAAAAGGTAAAACAACTCTCAGACAAATATAAAATGAACCACACATAAAAGAGGCTATTCAACTCAGGAATTAGCAATGGAATCACTAAGAGGATGATTGGTTCAAAGAACATTTAAGAAGCCAAGTATATATATTAAGCATTGAAAGGGTAAGTTTACTGGATTAAATTTTTTAAAAACTAGGTCATAAATTTTTGTGGCTGTTTCATGGACAGAAATTATTTTCATATCTACTGGACAAAACTCTACCAGGTCATAAGCAACCTTACTAAATCTGGCACCTTCAATCAATAGCAATGGTGAGAGCAATTAAATACATTCCTCTGAACAATCTATGGTCTTTGTTCTGCATAACATTGAAAGAATGTGATACCCACCTTTCTGCCTTATTTCCAAGTTTTGGATAATCATATCTAATAAAGAGAGAATATGCTAATTAACCATCACTCTGTCACAAAGATGGCTGTACCCACAGCTGAGGCCAAGTTCCCATAAGGAGCCTTAACGAGCAATCAGCAGGGACCTGAGGCTATGCCCTCCCCTGCCCCCGTGGGGCTTGACAGGGGATCTCAGGCTGCGCCCCCCACCTGGCGGGGCTTGACAGGGGACCTCAAGGTGCACTTCCCATCCTGGTGCTGGGCTAGGGGACCTCAGGCTGCTCCCCTGGCCCCTGCGCCAGGCCGGGGGACCTCAGGCCATGCCCCCCACCAGGTGGGGCTTGACAGGGGACTTCAGGCTGCGCCCCCCACCCTGGCACCAGGCAGGGGGACCTCAGGCCACACCCCCTGCCCCAGCACTGAGCCAGGGGACCTGAGGCTGCGGCCCCCTGTCTGACGGGGCTTGACAGGGGACCTCAAGGTGCACCCCCAGTGCTGGGTCGGGGGAACTCAGGCCGTGCCCCCCGCCCAGGGGGGACATGAGGCTGCGCCCCCCTCACCTGGCGGGGCTTGACAGGGGACCTCAGGCCATGTCCCACACCTGGCGGGGCTTGACGGGGGACCTCAAGGCACGTGCCCCCCCCCCCCCCCGGTCTGGGCTGGGGGACCTCAGGCCATGCCCCCTGCCCCGGCACTGAGCCAGGGGACCTGAGGCTATGTTCCCTGCCCGGCAGAGCTTGACAAGGGTGGCACTAGCCAGGTCTGGATCTATCTCAATGAAGGGGGGGCGGCCGGCCGGGTCTGGGTCTCACGCGATTTTGAGGCACATGTGGGTGGGTGGGGACTTGACTCTGGGTCCCGTGGTGTGCCCCAGACTCTGACAGGAGGAAGGTTTTCATATACATTTTACTAATTTTCTTTCATCTCTGACACTTCTATTATAGAGAAAGGGCAAATAGCAATATTAAATTTATTTCCTCTAATTAATCCCCTTTTAATGTGCACGAATTTCGTGCATTGGGCCACTAGTTTTTCTAATAAGTCCTATATTTTATAGACAAGTAAATTTGGACCTACCCAGAGAAAGCAAATGATTTGCATACATTCTAGTGAGTTATTGGCAAAGCCAGAACCAAAACCCAGATCTCATGTCTCCCTAAAAATGTTTGTTCCTCTTTATTGCTGTGGAAACACATAACAATCTTGGGTTTTTTTTTTCCATTAGAGACCAGAGATAGAGAAGACTTGCACTTTTCTGATTGCAAATATTGAAGGAACATATATTTTTCAGCTTTTATATTAAGATCAACTAAATGTGGGAACAAGAAAATATGCTAATTGACTCATTCTGTTAAGATACAAATTAGGAAGTTAATCTTGGGGTTTACATCTTTGTAAATTTTTTTCAGTAACAGTTGACATACTATATTATATTTATTTTAGGTATATAACATAGTGATGACACATTTATATAACTTACAAAGTGATCACCCCAATAAGTCTAATACCCATCTGACACCATACATGATTATTAAAATACTAGAGGCCCAGTGCACGAAATTCATGCATGGGTCCCCTCAGCCCAGCCTGCACCCTCTCCAATCTGGGATCCCTCGGGGGATGTCTGACTGCCAGTTTAGGGGATTGGACCTAAACCGGTAGTTGAACATCCCACTCACAATCCTGGACCGCTGGCTCCTAACTGCTCACCTGCCTGCCTGCCTGATTGCCCCTAAGTGCCCCCACCCCCAGCAGCCTGATCATCCCTAACTGCCTCTGCCTGCCAGCCTGATCACCCCACACTGCCCCCCCTGCCAACCTGGTCACCCCTAACTGCCTCTGCCAGCCTGATCGCCCCCAACTGCCCTCCCCCTGCCCCCCGACCTGGTTGGCCCACACAGCCTGCTGCTCAGTCGTTTGGTCATCCCTCACTAACTCCCCTGCCGGCCTGGTCACTCCACGCAGCCTGTTTGGTTGTCCATTTGGTTGTAATGGTCACTTTGGCTTTTATTATTATAGATTATTGACTATATCCCCTCTCCTGTACTTTATATCCCCATGACTATTTTTATAACTGGAAGTTTATACTTCTTAATCCCTTCATATTTTTCTCCCATCCTCCCAAATCCCTTCCCATCAGGCAACCATCAATTTGTTCTCTGTATCTATAAGTTTGTTTCTGTTTTGTTTGTTCATTTAGATTCCATGTGTAAGTGAAATCATATGGTATTTGACTTCCTCTGTTTGACTTATTTCACTTAGCATAATGCTGTCTAAGTCCATCCATGTTGTCACAAATGGCAAGATTTCATTCTTTTTTATGGCCAAATAATATCCCATTGTATAAATGTACATCTTCTTTATATACTCATCTATCAATGGACACTTGGATTGCTTCCATATTTTGGCTTTGTAAATAACACTGCAGTGAACATAGGGGTACATATATATTTTTAAATTAATATTTTTTTATTTATGTGGATAAATATCCAGAAATGGAATTGCTGGATTATATAGTAGTTTCATTTTTAATTTTTTTGAGGAACCTCCATATGTTTTCCATAGGGGCTGCATCCATTTATAATCCCACCAACAATGCATGAAGGTTCCCTTTCTCTACATCCTCATTAACACCTATTGTTTTTTTCATTTATTGATGATAGCTATCCTCAGAGGTGTGAGGTGATATCTAATTGTGGTTTTAATTTGCATTTCCCTGATGATTAGTGATGTTGAGCACCTTTTCATATGTCTATTGGTCTTCTTTATGTCCAGGGATTTACTTCTTACTAACAGCACAGAGGTAGTTTGGTTCCTTAGATAGGGACCCCTGGAAACAGCTTGAAATGGGCAGTTGTGTGCAGAAGATTGACTGAGAAGGACTCTGGAGAGCTATCTTCTGTAGGAAAGTGAGGAAGTCAACATTGGGCAGAAGGAGAAGCTGCCCTGCTGTCAGCCTCCACTGATCTGGAGCTGAAATGGCTTTTCAGTCTTGATTCAAATTGAAGCAAGATGGATCTGACCTTTGTATCCCTGAATCATTCAGCCAGTCATTGGTCTCCAGTAGACTTGAGAGACGATATGACCTTGGGCAAGGCAATTTCTTTAAGCTATGGGCAATGCTTGGTTGAAGGGTCAAGCTGGCAGTCATCAGCAGACAGTAGATTCAACTACTGAGGAATGGGTTCATGAGCTTCCAGAGAGGTTCTGGGCATAGTACCACAGTATCCACTAGGCCTTATTTTTATTACAAGGTTAACTGTAGTAAAAAGATTTCAAGTCAAGGGCCCACACTGATGGATTAGTAGTGTCAAGAACACTAGTTGCAAAAGGTCCTAGGCACATCTGGGCTCAGTAGAAAGAGTGTGGGATTGATTAGTGATTTCTGTAGGACAGTTGGGTGTGCCACCACATTTCTTCTTGGATTTTATGGTGATGTTGGGTGACTACCTGGTTTATGCCTGTGCTTCCAGGGTAATTATTTATAAGTAATGTCACCTTTTATCTACAAAATGTCCTCCCACAAAAGATCAATTTTATGATCATCCTAAGAAAGAAGTTCTATTCAATGTGGCTATTCCTGCTTCTCTCTTCTGAAAGTGCTTCCTTCTCTCTGGACCCTATTTGGGACAAGTGGCCTGGCATCCTTACTGCATTTAGGATTTCAAAGAAGATCCTCTTTGGCAGAGAGGGGTTTCTTTAGCAAGTTCTGTTCCTAGCTTAGCAACACAAAACTCTCCTGAGGCATATATGCAAATATCCCTGGCAACTTTCCTAGAATGGGCATGAAGGAGGTAGACTCTGGAGCTGTGAGGTAAAGTACAGGGAGAATAAAACAGATTATAGCCATAGGAAATGATTTTGCCACATGTTAAAGCAGGACTTTGCAGATATAGACATTGTCTGGCCTAACTAAAATCACATTGACCCTGAAATTAAAATCAGACACTCTTAAATTTGAAATGGAATTTAGAGATCATCTATCCATTTTATAGAGGAGAGACAGGCCAAGGTTACATTCCTTGTAGAACAGGATCAGGACCCTGGTTCCTTAAACCTCCCAGTCTAGTGTATCTTCCACTGGATCAACTTCTGATCTCCAAGGAGAAATTAGCAGAGTCTGTAGCAGTGACAATAACATGAAGGCAGCAATTTGGCCTTGGATAAAAGAGAAAGATTGCTCTGAGATCTGGGATGCCTTGGCAGAGGGGCTGGCGAGAAAATTGCTATATGCAAGAGCATGGGCATTGTTTGGCTTGTGTAAACAGAGCATGGCATCAGGTTGGGGGCCAGAGTCTTTTCTGGTGCCAGGAAAGTGACAAATGCTAAAAACTGCTACCAAGAATAAGGCAGTGTGCCACATGCCAGGGAACACAAGGAAAGATAAGTTCCTTTGCTCAGAAATCTCTCCATTTCCATACGACCAAATCTATGCTCCTTTGCACAGTATTTGAGGTATACTTTGCAATCTTCCTCTACTCCCTGCCTCACACTCTACATTCCAGCCACAGAGTACCATTTAAATTACCCTGATACTACCCTGCAGCTTTATACCTCCATGTCCTGGCTCATAAGGACTCTCTCTAGGATTCCTACCCCCGTCGCTGTCTTTTTTTTTTTTTTTAACCTATCAGAAACTCTCCTTATCCTTTATGGCCCCAGTCAATGGCATCTTCTTTATAAGCCTTCTCCAAACTTCCCATACACAATGATTTACTCTCCCCTGTGTGCTCCAGTGACAGTCTGCTTGTGCCTCTATTCAAACACTGTCCTGAGGACAGGAAGCACATCTATGCCATTTCTCTATGCCTAGAGCATGATGTACATAGGATATAGCAGGTGCTCAGCAAATGTCTGATGAATGAATAAATAAATGGCATGACTGCTGGACTCAAATAAATCATAAGAAATACGTCTCTCTTCTTAGGACCAGGACTTGATGTGTGCATCCTTGGTGCTTAAGATGGAGCCTCACACATAGTAGGTCCCAATAGATATTTACTAAGTAGTGATGATAGACAAGTACTAGGTGATTCAAGGCAGACTGGGCATCAGATTTAGATTTAAAGCTAAGTACTGTAGTACCAGCTGTTTGACCTTCATCCAGCTCCTCAGCTCTGTGAGTTTAGGTGTCTTCAATAAAATGGGGATGATATTAACTACCTGAAAAGGTTATTGTGAGGATTAAATGAATAATATGTGAAAGTGCCCAATGCTGCTTTAAATATAAGGTAGGAACTCAATAAATGCTTGTTGGGGGAATGGACAGATGAAGGAGTGCCATAAAAATGATAAAGTATAGGGGAAGCATGAGGGAGGGAGATATGACAGCCTGAGTTGGTGGTAACAAAGAATCAGGAGGGCTTTTTGAGAGGCATTACTCTTTAATGTGGATTTTGAAAGCAGAATAGAATACTCAGAAAGTACAATGGAATTAGTGATAGCCTGGTTCTATCTTACAGAAATATAATCTATTTCCTGCTGTCCCAAATGCTATGCCTAACAAAAGTCACTTTAATCATAATGAGGAAAGACCAAGTATAATATAGCAAAACTAACACAAAGGGGCACTTAAATTCAGATTTTCTTTTCATTAAAGTGTTTTTGAGGGGTTGAGGCAGGGGGATTGAAAGATAGGTGTGGTATCCTAAGATTTGAAAAGCTTCCCCTTAACTCATTTCCTCCTTGATACCTTCAGGAAGTGCTTTCCTGAAAGACCAGGCAGGTTTAATGCAATTATGCGATGTTGGCCCTCCCCAGCTTGGCCCTGTGCTAGGCAACCCCAGCTGGCCTCACACAAGAGAAAGAAAACTTCAGCTGCCCCTCAGACCCTTGTTTTAGCACTCCTCAGAGAAGTGTTCCAGCGGCTGGGCTGAGCGAGCTACTTAGCTGTTTAATTGAATGAATTCAACCTCATATAATAGGATCTAGGTCTTTAAGCATTTCTGTCTGCCACACCGGATATTGGGCTGAGGGCTGCTCAAGTTACCCTCCTTTGCTGAGGCCCTGGGTGTCGGGTGTCTGCCCTTGTCCCCTTTTGGTGTAAACCTCTATGGTCTCAAAGCGGCCTTAAAAACTGTGTTCAGATGGAATTGTTCCACACTGATTCAACTGAAGTCTAGTGCTTCTAAGAGGAGTAAGATACCAGGTATTTGAATGATGTCTGAACAAAAAAGATTCCACGTGGAGGGTCTTGTGTAATTTTTCCCATTTCTAGGAAAAGGAAGGGGTGCAATCGCTATTTGGAAATCGGGTATTTTCAGCTCCCTCCTGGACTCATCTGCTTAGGCCTACAGTGGACTGACCACATGACTGAGCAGGGCCTGAGTGAAATACATAACAGAAAAGAATAAAAGGCAGGTTAATCTTCTTCAACCTTGCTCTCTGCCAATCCATCGTGCATACTAACGCCAGTGAGATTTCTTTCCTTTTGTGTTTTATGCATAATGTACAAACACGGACATGACAGATCTTAAGTGTACAGTTCCTTGAGTTTTGACAAATGCATATGCCCCGGTAGCCAACATGTCCCCCTTTCAGTCAACCCCTTCCCCCACAGGCAACCGCTATTCTGATTTCCAGCACCATAAACTGGTTTTCCTGTGCTAGGGTTTCATATAAGTGGAATCTAAGTACAGTGTGCACTCCTTTACCTCTGGCTTATTTGGCCCAAGGTAATGCTTATCAGATTCAACCATGTAGTTGCAGGGTAGTTTGTACTTTTTTAATTACCAAATATATTCCATTACATCATATCACAGAATAATATTTCTAAAATAAAGAACTGACCATTCTCTGTGCTTAAAATCCTTTATAGTACCCCATTGCTTACATAATAATGCCCCAAATTTTGATATTGCATTCAAGTACCTTCTCCTCTGGCTATGGCCTTATCTCCAGCTACTCCCATCCATGCAAACCATTCTGTCTCCTACTTCTGTGTTTTTGACCTGGCTGTGTCCTCACCTGAAATGTCCTTTGCGCCCCCCCCCCCTTTTTTTTTCCGTGGCAGGTTCCTCCCCAGCCTTCAGGCCTGCGTGAAGCCTTCCCTGACCACCTAGGCAATTATTCCGCTGTCCCCTGTGTTGCCACAAGCCTGATTCTTCCCTCAATTATAGATTAAATGTTGAGGTCCTTGCATATGAGATGATGCACAGCTTCTGTTGGAAGTTCTAGGATCTGAACAGTGTTGTGCTCTGTGAAGAGAGGAGTTAAAGACAGCAAATTGATCATTTCATCGATTGGATTAATGAATGTGGTTGTCCAGCATTATGTATAACAGCTTTTACAGCCCACATGAATCAGGGTCTGTCTCTTCACTGTCCAAAAACTGCCTGGAAGGAAGCAGGTGATCGAGATCTATTACCTCACTGTTGACCCCATCTCCTCAGAGATCTAGTGCTCATCTGTAGATTGCCTCTGGGGCTCTTCCTCACACTTCAGACATCTGGGAACCTCTTAATGAGAACTCAGCACACATTCATGCCACCAATTTTTTTTTGAGATATAATTCATATACCATAAAAATTGACTGTTTAACGTGTGTGATTCAGTGGTTTCTAGTATATTCACAACATTGTATGACCATCATCACTATCTAATCACAGAACATTTTTATCACTTCAAAAAGAAACACCACACCCATTAATACAGATCACCACTATCTAATTCCAGAACATTTTTATCACTTCAGAAAAGAAATACCACACCCATTAATACAGATCACCAATTTTAGGCAAATGAAATAAATTCTTAAAAAATTAACCATGGCTTACAGCAAGAGAACACAGCTTTAAATGGTAATAAAAATATTTCATATCAGTCAGACTGATTTCCTATCAGTTTTTCAGGTTATTTGCAGATATCCAGATCAGTATCTGATTGCTTGAACTGTAGGTCAGGTTCTGTAACTAAGCATTTTTTCTTACTCTCTGTTCATACTAAATTAGAAGCTCTAACTCGCAATTATAGGTTGTTGGGAATGACAGCAGATGTTTGGTGGTTCTGTTAGACAGTTCTGGATATTTGAGTCAAACAAGGCATCTTGTCCTTTATACGCCCAACAGCTATCCTTCCCCCTTCTTCCTGCAAATTGAACACTGATCAGTCTAGGTTTTAGGCAGAGATTCCCTTTATCTCAGTAAGTGTAGATACCTACCCAGCTCCAGGGGTTAAATTATGACTGGTCTAAACAAATCATGGTAATATCCTTTCCTATGATAATAGAGTGGTGCAAGGGTAAGCATATAATCAAGTTTTGGCCAGAAGATGTTTTTCTCTGGGGAGGGACTCTCTTTCTGCATAAAATCAAAGCATCTCCAGGAAAAGGCCCTTTTCCCTTTCAGAATAGGAGTGTGATGTCTGGAAGGGAATCAGCCATCTTGCAACCATGAGGCACCCAGAGAAGGATAACTAACACATCAAGGAAGATGGAGTATAAAAATAGAGTCTGCGTTCATTGTGGTAACAATAAACAGCTGAATCAATGACAGGAATTGCTCACATTAGGATCTATCATCTATCTATCATCTATCTATCTATCTATCTATCTATCTATCATCTATCTACCTAATCTATCTATCATCTATCTATCTATCTATCTATCTATCATCTATCTACCTAATCTATCATCTATCTATCATCTATCTATCTATCTATCTATCTATCTATCTATCTATCATCTATCTACCTAATCTATCATCTATCATCTATCTATCTATCTATCTATCTATCTATCTATCTATCATCTATCTATCTATCTATCTATCTATCTATCTATCTATCATCATCTATCTATCTATCTATCACCTATCTACCTAATCTATCATCTATCTATCTATCTATTATCTATCTATCTAGCATCTATCTATCTATCTATCATCTCTCTACCTAATCTATCTATCATCTATCTATCTATCTATCTATCTAGCATCTATCTATTCTAGCATCTATTTATCTATCTGTCTATCTGGTTTTCTATGACTAATGACACAATTATAAAGATTTCTAACTCATATCCCATCAGATATTAATTTTACAAGCATAACACAATTGACTATTTTAATTTGGTAGATGACAGTGAAGGCACTTCCAATTCTACTTTTGGCTGCATTTGGTTCTAGGAATCCTTTTCAATGCTCTGTTGGAGCATGTTGATATGGTTTTGAAATATTTTTTTATAATATGCCTTTAATTTCTTTCTTGGATAAGTGTGAATCATCACCTAAAAGGAAAAATAAAAATCAAACCTTAGGTAAGCAGTTGCTTTCACCACAGTTCTATTCATAAAATGCTGTTATCTTATCCTCAACATGAAACAATCTTGATATTTCGGCTCTAAAGTGATTAGTCCTGGCTATTCAGGATACTGAATATGTTGCTAAGACAAGGCACTGGAGAAATACCTTTCACATTGTTACAATATCCTTATTAGCATTATAGTGTTATTTTACTAAGAATAGAGTGATTGTGAAGTAAATGAAGACGCTCCTATAGAATGACTTTTTAAATTTAAATTTGTTATTAAAATAAATATGTGCACAGTTTAGAAAGGAAAATAGCGATGTATTATAATTTTCTTCCACATTATCTCTCCTCTCACTTTGAACATTTAAAAATGACTTCTTTCTAGTTTTACCTACATGTTTGAAAATAATCTTATGTGGCAGACATGGAGATGCACTGCTCTGATTCCTCTTCAAGAAAGAACTCTTTACCCAGCTGCTCTGAGTATGGCTGGCAGCCTTCAGGTGTTAACTCGTTCTCTTCTCCCTCCTCTGAGTTGAGGCCACACTCCTCTTGAGGTGCTGCCACCTGTGATTGGGCAAGGAAGTGACACAAAGGCCTAGCCATTTCTGCCTAGTGCAGTATTCCTTGAATGAGTCATCTTTGCTCTAAATGACCACTGTAGTCTTGTAGAGACTTTTGTCAGATCTACAAAACTGAGGCCTTCCCTACTGGATTTGGCTTCCTCTTTCCTTTCACAGGTCTTAGATTTGCATTGAATACTCTGAAGCATTCCTTGTCCAATTCTGCTTTCTCTTCCTTTTATCTTTCATACGTGCTACACCTAAAAAACCATTTGTCCTGAACACTCTATTACTTATAGAGCACTTACACCTTTTCCACCTGTGGGGTGCTCCCCTCTCCCTTTCCCAGTCCTCCCAGTGTAGTTGCGGAGCACATTGTTCAGTGGTTCCCTGATCAAAGTTTCTTGACAGGCAATTTTACAAGACATCATATATCTTAAAATATTGGTATCCTATCCTCAAATTTGATTGATCATTGGGTTCATTATAGAATTCTAAGTAAAAAATAATTTTCTTTCAGATTTCCAAGGACATTTTTCCATTTTTTTTCCCCAAAATTCCAGTGTTGTTAATAAAAGGTCTGATGCTATTCTGATTCATGGGTGTTTTTTTTCCCCTCCCTGGAATCTTTTATTTATTCCTTAATATTCTATAAATTCATAATGATGTGCTGTGTTGTGGATTTTTTTTAAATAATTAAGTTTGCTAGATATTTATGGGTTCTTTCAATCTGGAAATGCTTCCAGACCCACTGAATAATGAAGAAAATATTTAAAAAAGGGGGTATCCAAAGAAACAGGGGATACATCGTGGAAGAGAAGCAAAGAGAATTCCCTGGGTAATGACCAAGAGAGGTATCACAACAATAGTATATAGCAAGCCTAGTGACAATCCACCTTTACTGAACAGGAGATGGAGATTCCCTAGAGAAGGAGGTGATGTCTCCAAGAAAAATAAATGGAAGTAATAGATTTCCTTATGTATTTGACCATAAATCCTTCAGTTTGTAGAATCCTTCAGTTCTACACTTTAAAAAAAATTTCTTTGATAGTAATTTCTCCACTCAACCAGGCATTGCTCCAATAACTGACCCATAACATTGTGAGTTATAATAAAAGCTATTGTTTTAAGCCACTCTATTGGGGAGTAGTTTGGTATGCAACTATAGGTGACCAGAATAATATCTAATGTTTTAATATGGAAAATAAGATCGAGTGTTAGTAGAATGTGGTTTGCAGGAGGAAAGTATGAGAAAATAAAATAAAAACAAAGAGATACATTTTTTGGGAGGGGTGTACAATTTGTAAGGAAACATTTTTGATGAAATTGATACTTTATAAATTGTGTGGTGAAACTGAGGACTTGATTTGTTTTATTTGAGGCTTCAAACTAGTGAGTGACAGGAAATTGGTATGGGGAGAGAGAGTGAGAAAAAAAAAAAAAAGATGCCTAATTATTTCTCCCTTTAAGAATGTGCATTCCTGACATCTCTGAGGACTGAGCTTGTCCTGCAGGGAATATGATTAAAGTTACAAAGAGGAAAACAAAATAAGTAAATCAGCTTTTGATCCCGCTGCTATATTTACCCACAAGAAAGGAGGCAGCTCTCAGGTGGGCTTTTGTCTAGGTAATGTCCTGAAATCCAAGTGTAAAAGAACAATGTGAAATCTCAATTCTCCCAAACAGTTTGGGGTGAGTTCAACTCTTGAGCCCCTGGGGGCTTGGTTCCCAAGGAGACTAATCCCACTTGCTCAGCATTAGGTATCACTGGAGCAAAAGAGCTCTAGTTTGGAGTTCTGCAGAGAGGCCCTTAGTGCAGCCTGAAGCGGGATCCTTCTGCCTCAGAGGAAGTGAAATGTATTGATGTCAAAGCCACTCAAGAGAGTGTGCTCACTCTGGGTACAGGAGGAGGGGCTGATGGGTCTGGCAGGAGCTGGCCACTGACTTTGTTGAAACGAATTTCATTCCAGACAGAGTTCTTCCCTAAAGGAAAGATCAAGGAAGAAAGCAATTGAGACCATGAGCTGGGGTCTACATGTACAATTTAGTTAGATATTGGAAACTTCAAGGATTTATTTTCGTTGTAGGTATAGAGCTATTTCAAGCCATTTTCTCTGTTGCCTTATTATCTGTAGTGTCAATAAATACCATTGCTTTGATATGACCATGCCTCTGCCCAGACTGCTCCCAGAGATACTGCTTCTTTGCTTGGCACAAAGTCTTAGCTCAATTACTACCTGTCTATGCAGCCTTCCCCAAGTTTTCTGGGCTGAATTGAAGGTCCTTTTATTCCCTCAATGATTGTACCTCTAATTTACTTCCATTGAGAAGTATCATATTACATGATAGTGGCTTGTTTGCAGGTCTGTCTTTCCACCAGAAAGGGTGGAAATCATGGCTTCTGATCTCCGAATTCATCATAGGAGCACAGTGCTGAGCACCTCGTTGGTGTCAATATCTTTCAGTTGAATGAATGAGTGACTGGATGCATATTTTATGTGTAAAAATCAATTTTGTGAATCAGGCTACAGAACTTATGCCATGAAAACCTGATATTTCTATATGGACCTTTATGGTTGACAAAGCACTTCCACTCCATTATCTCATTGATTTTCACAATAGCCTGGTCAACTACACTCACACTCACTTTTATTCCCATTTTCTAGATGGGAACATTGAGGTCTAGAGGATTAAGTGACTTTTCCATAGTCAGTTGGATAATAAAGGGTTAGACTGCTCTCTAATCTCAGTATCTGGCTCTTATTTCATCACCTTCTCACACTGCCTTTTTCTAAGTGTCTATAACTTGCAAGTATTACTGCTCTCTTGTATCTGAAAATAGTCACACACTTTGTTGGGGGAAAGAACAATTGATGCTGATTTTATGGGGGGGGGGTGTTGGTAAGGAATGGGTGGTGTCTAAGGAATCAAAAGCAAGGACATTTGTGGAGACCATATTTTGTGACAGGAGCTTTCATATATACCATTTCAAAATAATTTTGAAGTGTTGGGATGATCTCCATGGTACCGATAAAAAAGGGAAGATTTGGAGGCATTATTTGCCAGTTGTGTCATATAATTCCCACAAAGACTCTGAGAACAGTTATGACTATTCCCATTTTTCAGATGAGGAAACTGAGTTTTAGGAGGATGAACTGACTTAAACAAGGGCACTCATCTAGCAAATGGCAGGCCAGAGTTTGAGCCTTGCTTCATCTAACACCAAATCCACTTTGATGCTTAGGACACACATAATCTGGAAATTTAGAGACTTTTACATATGACTCTTTCCATATTCCATTGATTTTGAATATGATTATATTAGGGCTTAACTAACTCTTTGGGTATTAAGAAAGGTATTTCAGACTAAAGATGTCAATTAAATGTATCTTCCCATGAAATCTGTTTTGGGGTTTGCAAGAGCTGATCAGTTGAAAGAAGGTTGAAAAAAAAAAAAAAGAAAAAAGAAAAAGTTAGTGTTCTTGGCTGCCAGACCCTGAGCTCAATGGAATGGTCCTGTCTGGAAGGGGAAGGAAAGAGCTGACATCCACATCTGAAGGGTGAGAAGTACAATTCAAGGTCAGGCCCACACAATTTTTCTGAATGCAAATATCACCAAGAATGAAATAGTCCAAACACAAAGGACAAAGTCCTGTGTGTATAAATCCAAATGAAAGATACGTTATAATTGAGCCAATGTGAATTTAAAGATTAGTTTGTTGAAGCTATGATGGCTTGGGAAGTGTCTACTTCATTTCCTAAATGAAGAGTGTTCACCCAGCCTTTCTTCTTTGGTAAGGTGTGCCTTCAGGGTGCTCACTAATGGTTTTTACTATATCCTGAAAAAATGGGGCTTAAAGAAAAAGGTTTTGAAAGAGATGGCTTATATCTCCCCCATGCAGACTCTGTACCTAACCTACAAAAACTCTATACCTATTTAGAGAACACAAAGAGTGTCTTCATATATATGATCTCATTTAATCCTCATGAGCACAAGGTGATAGAGAAGACACGTTAGGGAAGAAAGTAACTTTTTTGTGTTTTAGAGAAATAAAGGCAAATCCTCATCACAGGCTATGGAACAGTCAACAGATAAGAGTTTTTCCACAGCATGTTTCTTTTAAATATCACAAGTGCCCTGTGAGGTGGGCAACCTTACCTGCATTTTACATGAATAAGCTAAGTCAAAGAAAGAGGTCAACTGGTTTGCCCAAATCCATCCTTATCAGAGCAAGGATTTCAACCCAAGTCAAGAGCTACTGAGTGGTGGGTCTAAGACCAGAACCCAAGTCTTTTCTGAATCATCTTCCACGTTTTACCATATTGTTCATTTTCTCTCTATCCCAAGAGGATTTTGCCCAGGTGAAACTGGGTCTAAGTGAACTTCAAGGTGATTCTTGAAATGCAACAGAAATTCCAGAAGGACAATCTAAATGGTATGACTTATAGATTCCAACCCATATTTTTTTTCGAAGATGCTGAGAGTTTTATACATACAGAGCTCTTTCTCAAGCACCAGCTGGCTTAGTGGGAGCAACTCCTCTCTTCCTTGCCTCCTGCTATCTACTACTAATAAAAAAGGAGCTAAGCCTGGCCTCAATTTACTATACATCAATTATTATTTCTGACAATCAATGAGTAGAAGAAAGAGCACTAAAATTGAGAGTCCTGTGGAAACACCAGTTAGAGTCTTAGACCAAGGCTAGAGTTTGAAGAGACACACGTGTCTTTCTCCCAACTTACAAATGAATAAAACGAGGCCAAGTGAGACCACAAGTTTTGTCTAGGGCTTAGAATGGCTCTGGAGTCAGATTAGACTGGATATGGCTTTGACCAGCTCACTGAAACTCTCCAAGGCTCAGTTTCTTCTTTTGTTAGATGGTGGTAATAACACGTACTCCACAGGGCTATTGCTCAAAGATTAAATGAGGCAAAGAATGGACATCACAGGGCATTAGCAAGTGCCCAGTAGCTGGAGCTGTTGTTGCCAAGGCTGGGAGTGAAACCCAGATCTTCGGAGGGGCGGTCCCATCCTCACCTCTGGCGGTGGGAACTAGCCAAGAGAAACCCGCGGGGCGAAGGGAAATTAAAGGGTTAAAGCGATGAGCTTGGGAAAGGCCAGAAAATTAGAAAAGCAGACCACCCCCCCCACCCCCACCACCACCCTCCAGCCAGCTCAGTAAGCCCCTCCCCTCCGCCACTGGGGCGGTCGCCTCGCGCTCCCTCCCTGCGTCCCTCCCTTACAAGATCTAATGAGCTCCCCCGGGAGGCCGAGCAGCGAGCCCGCTCGGAGCTAGGAGGCCGCGCCGAGACGGGATCCAGGATCCAGGCCTGGGCAGCCGGCGGGAACCGGGTGGGGGCGCACCGGCCGCACTGCGAGCCACCGGGGAGACGAGGCGATGGCGGTGCAGGCGGCGCTCCTCAGCACCCACCCGTTCGTCCCCTTCGGCTTCGGGGGCTCCCCGGATGGGCTGGGGGGCGCCTTCGGAGCCCTGGACAAGGGCTGCTGTTTCGAGGACGATGAGCCCGGGATGCCGGCGGGCGCATTGCTGGCGGGCACCGAGGGCGGGGACGTGCGCGAGGCCACCCGCGACCTGCTCAGCTTCATCGACTCGGCGTCCAGCAACATCAAGCTGGCCCTGGACAAGCCGGGCAAGTCCAAGCGGAAGGTGAACCACCGCAAGTACCTGCAGAAGCAGATCAAGCGCTGCAGCGGCCTGATGGGCGCCGCGCCCCCCGGCCCGCCCTCCCCGGGAGCCGCGGATACTCCAGCCAAGCGGGCGCTCGGCACTCCCAGCGCGCAGACGGCCGCGGTCCCGGCCCACGGCAAGGCGGCCCCCCGGCGGGACGCCTCGCAGGCCGCGGCCGCCAGCCTGCAGAGCCAGAGCCTGGCTGCGCTCTTCGACTCGCTGCGCCACATACCCGGGGGCGCCGATTCCGCCGGGGGTTCGGGGACGGCGCCTCCAGCCGGGCTCGTCGGAGCGGGCTCTGGGGATGCGGGAGGGGATGCACTCGGCCCTGCGGGGGGTACGGCGGTGCTCGGCGCCCGAAAGGTCCCGTTGCGTGCCCGCAACCTGCCCCCGTCCTTCTTCACCGAGCCGTCCCGGACGAGCGGCGGCGGGTGCGGCCCGTCGGGGTGCAGCGTGAACCTGTGCGACCTGGAGAAGGGCCCCGAGACCCTGGAGTTCTTCGAGCTGCTGGGGCCCGACTACGGTGCTGGCTCCGAGGCGGGTGTCCTGCTCTCCGCGGAGCCTCTGGATGTGTTCCCCACCGGCGCCACGGTCCTGCGGGGACCCCCGGAGCTGGAGACCGGCCTCTTTGAGCCGCCGCCGGCGATGGGGGGAAGCCTACCGTACCCTGAGCCCTGGAGCGCCCCGGCCTGTCCCCCGACCAAGAAGCCGTCCCTGGCGGCCCCCCGCGGCGGCTCGACCTTGACCGAGCCCTTACGCCTCCTGTACCCCGCCGCGGTTAATTCCCCCGGCGGGGAGGACGGGACGGGCCCCTTGGCCTCTTTCGGCCCCTTCTTCTCAGACTGCGTCCTGCCCCCACCGCCGCCGCCGCCCCCCCGCCAGGTGTCCTACGATTTGTGCGCGGGCTACGGGCGCACCGCTTACTCCAGCCTTTGGAGACCCGACGGGGTTTGGGAAGGGGACCCGGGGGAGGAGGGAGGGCCCCAGGACTGACGCGAGGTACCCTCCCTTCCGTGAGAGACTGCTGTGGAGACTCCAGGTCTCCCCCAAAACTAAAGAACCATTGGAAAATGCACGTGGAGATGAAACGGGATTAAAAGTTTCAATTAATAAAAGAAACACGAAAAAGAGATGAAGAGGAGTTGGGCATTGTTTTAATCACAATCTCAAGTATTAAAAAAAAAAAAAAAAAAAGCCGTTGGCAGGTTCTAACTGGGACAGATGAACCAAGACACCAAGACAGGGTTTGGGTAATGGAGTGGGGATGGCAGAAGGGGCAAGAGGTGGCTTCTGTAGCCACCTGTCCCCACTCCAGCTTTCCAGCAAAAGGTCAGTGTATATTAGTGTAATTGCCCCTTCCAAACAGTGCCCTGGTCCTCTCCCTCCCTCTCCTGAGTGCACCATGAATTAAAGCCTGTATTGAAAAGATTGGAGCGGAGGTTTCTAGTTATGGATTTGGGATGGCTTCCCGTGTGGTCTCTTTACCTTGTTAGACTTATTAAGGACCCGAGGCCAGTGGACCTCCGCTGACCTCCCTTGTGCTGGTCCTTGAGGGTGAGTCTCTTCTCTGTCACTCTTCCTTTTAAGCTCTTCTCCCTTTTCCGTATCTTTATCTTTCTTTTCCACTCAAATCAGTGTCCTTCCCCTCTTTCCTTCTCTGGCTTCTCATTGCTCTCTCTGATGATTTTGCTTCAGCTTTTCTTGCAAACCTCTTATATAAGAGGCTTAAGTTGGGCAAACCTGTGATCCATTTCTCTCCTTTCCTTCTTCCATTCGTCAACCACTCAGAGAGGGGCATCCTGGGCAAGTTATAAACTCCTTGCATCCAAATGTCCTTATCAGAGAGGGTGAGGATGACACTGTTCCTCCACTTCTCACTTCAGTTTGCTGGGTAGCTCAGAGAGGAAATACATAACCTGCCTTGAAGCCGCTGCAGTGCTTGATTGGTTCCGAAGGCTTATGTGGAAGCCATTAGAATTCTGAGTCTCTTGCTCTTTTTTGGCCCCTCTATTCGCCTGATGATTGCCTTTTTCTTTATAAGCTGTGCGCCCTCCCTCCCTCTCTCCTCCTGCTCCATTCCTCCCTCCGTTCCTTTCTCCCTCACTGTGCTTCCTCACTCCCTCTACCCACACTCTCCCCAGTGGAAGGAATGGTGAAGGGTGTGAAGTTCCCTAAAAAACAGGTTTGATGAATGGAATCTGAAGGGGCCCCGGAGTGAGGGGGCTGATCTGTTATCTGAGAGAGATTTGAGAAAAGCCAGAAATGTTTTACCCAGCCACGAAGTGTACACACAGCATCATCAGGATGGCTGAGGGGCAGAGGAGGAAAGACTGGGTGGGAAGTGAGCAGCTGGAGAGGAATGGGGGAGCCCTTCAGCTCTACAGACCTAATGATGAAAATGCAAAAAGTGACCAACACCCAGAAAATGTAAGATGTTGCCTGTTGATTATGTTGCAAAGGAGAGCTGCCTCTGTCCAAGGCAGCCAAGATAGGATTATAAGAATATCTACATCTGAGAAAGTCAAAACCTCAATGCTCTTGCAGAAGATTTTAAAATCCAGGTCCATGTTTGCACAAATCAAAAGTACTGCAATATTTTCAGAAAGGAATTTGGGTGGGGGGAGAGGGGTGGTAGGGAAGCAAATGGTTATCAAGCCATAGCATACAACTTAAAATGTCATCACTAAATCACTTTCTTTTGAATAAAACATTTCTTAAGAAAGCACCAGAGGGTAATATAGCAATGAGTCTTATTAACGATGAAAAGAACTTTTGTAACTCCAGAAAATTGGTGTCTATAGAATTTCTTCCAAAGCGGTGAAACTGATTAATTCCATTGTGTTAGCAGAATATTATTCAACAATCATTTAATTTATCAGTATTATTTGGTGATGAGTACCATCCAGGATAGAATTGCACAGTAGGAAAACAATAACCTATGACAATTATGATGGCTATAGTGTCACTGCAATGTTTCTTAATTTCCTCTTCTTCCCTGGTTTACTAAAACAAGGTACCTCTCTCCCAGCATCTTACTTGCCCTGCCTTTCATTAATAATGAAAGCACTATGTTTCCATGTGCCAGCACTGAGGTAAGCACCAGCTCACTGAGTCTCTTGACAATACCGTGAGGTAGGTACTATTATTATTATTCCCATTTGGAAAGTGAGGCTTAGACAGGTTAAATAACTTGCTAAAAGTAACTAGTGGGTTCAGGATCCAGATCTACAAGTGTCTTAACACCACGACTTGCCTGTTACTTGTGGGGCTCTATTATGTTTTGTTAGTGTATATGGTTTCCAGTCCCCTGTATTATGTACCATAGGGCTTCTCAACCTCACCAGTATTGACATTTTGGGCAGGATAATTCTTTGCCGTGGAGGTTGCCCAGTGCATAGTGAAATGTTTAGCAGCATCTCTGGCCTCTACCTGCTAGATACCAATAGCACTCCCCTAGTTGTGACAAAAACAAAACAAACAAACAAAAAACACTCTCCATCACCACATGTCCCCTAGAGGTCAAAATCACTGCTAGTTGAGAACCACTATTCTTCTATGCTGGGAGAATATATAAGCAGCGTTGGTGGGGTGTCTAGAACATTCACATAAATGACCTCATTTAATTCTTACTAAGGCTTGTGGTTAGGTATTGTTAGTATCCTTATTATTATATAGGTAAAAAGTAAGAAAGACAAGGGGAGGGGCTAAGTCAATCCACTTAGCTACATCTCATCTCTGCTAATTCACCAGCCATGGACCAATTAGTTAGCTATATTAAAATGCAGTCTTTCCATTGGTAAAATTGGTAACTATCACAAATGGTTATCATGGGAGTTGGAATAGGGTATGTATAAATTCCCACCAAGAGGGAGAGAGTAGTTCAAGTCCCAGGAGGCCAAGGCTCCAAACCACCCTGCTATCCATGATGGTAAGAATGTGTGCTTGGCCCCTATGCAGCCCCCAATTGCCCCATCTCTGATTCTTCTTCTCCCCACATTGCCTTTCAGTCTGAGCACATGTGTGCCTGACCATGACACCTACCACAGTACAGTAAGTAGTGCCCATTAATAACAGTCCTACCAAGGGCTCAACATACAGTTGCTTCCTCTCTTACGTCATTTTCTGTTGCAGCCTGTTAGAAAGTATTTGTATCTCTTGTTTAGCCACATACGTGCCCATTGACCATTCTTTTTAAGTGCAATGGTAGATATTTTTCCAAGACCAATAATGTGTTGTAATAGGCTTGTAATTGTATCAGATTGGACAGGCAGGGGATCGTAGCCTCGTCAGTAATTACACTGTATGTTGCATAGTCACAGTTCCCCAATTCAGCTGGGCATCCCTTGGTGCCTGGAGTGTGTTTTAGTGTCTTCCTGCATCCTCTAATGGTTGTCCCAAACATTTTCTCATCTCCATTCATGCCTTCACTCTCTTCCTTTCCTCACGCCACGTCCTGACAATATGGAGAACATCTGTTGTAATTGCCCTCCATTTCCCAGCCCCACCTTCACACATGAGTTCTCTCACAGGCAAGACCTTCTCCTGCCCTCACAGCTCAGCATCCTGCCCCTCCCACTTTGTGAGGACAAGATGCTGCTCCTTCAATGATCCTAAGTCTCCTCTATCTCCAGGTTCATCCTCTCATCCACTTTTCCTCTCATCCTAGAAATAAGGCTTTAGAATGGTTTAAAAATAAAAAAGAGGGGAAATAGAAAGCTGAAAAGCTCAACCCTGTTTCCCCTTTCTAGATAGTACTCTGTCTTCTCTTTAGAGTTGAATCTCTCTCAGGAAAAGAATCCACACATTTTGCCTCCATCTCACCTGCTACTTAAAACTTTAACCATGCTAAGTCTTAGGGTGGCCAACTATCCCAGTTTGCCTAGGACTGTCTCAGTTTTACCCCTGAAAGTTCCACTTACCAAGAAACACCCCTCAGTCTCAGGAAAACTGGGACAGTTAGTCACTCGTTTTTATTAAGTCCCTCCTGAGGGCAGGTACTGTCTAAGTAGTGGGATATGTGATGGGAAAGATGAACATGGAAACATGCAGGGCCCCTGCCCCGACACAGCTTCTGGTTAGCTTCACGCAACAGCAATAGTGTGTGAGAAAAGTGCAAGAAAGTGTCCATACGCCCTATGAAAAAGGGAGGGCAGGAAAAAACAGGCATTTGCAGAAATTTGATGTGGCCCAAGGTTGGTAAAGGAGTGGCAGGGACCCACTCCTGCAGTCATGTGAGACATTCAACAGGGCACTCTTGCTCTCTGCGCCTGAATTTAGCTCTATTTACTACCTTTTGCCCAGGTTAAAGCCTGTTTTCCATCTGGTATTTACTTGGTCATTGACCCAGAACTGACCTAATGCTGGGAAACTGACTCACACTGTCCAAGTTCACAAGTATAAACCATAAGTCCTCTTGCTAATATGTAGCAAAACACATAAACCAAAATAACTTATGCCTGACCAGGAGAATCCCTGGTATCTACCTACATAGAAGACATGAAAATCAGAAGAGCATTCAGTGAGCAGTAGTATAAGTTGCAGGAATATCTCCACAATTCGGGGACAACTGTGGCTAAGCTTCTTTTATGTCCAGTTGATTGCTCAAGCACCTACTGCCTTATTTGCATAAAGTCTTACTCTCTCTGCCCTTAGAGTCTTTCCCCTCTTCCTAGAGGTTGCCAGAACACTAGAAGTGTCTATAGTCCAAAAGACAAATAGTCCAAAAAGGAGACCCAGGTTGGCTTTGCCATTCAAGTGAGTTTAGAGCTGGCATCTGTTAAATATGCTACTGTCATTGCCAGTTATGCAACTGAGAGTTGTACACATTGTACACACTGTGGAGCCTGCACAGCCAAGGAGATGAGTGCAGACTGAAATCCAACCTATGCTTACTCTACTGCTGCCAAGAAGTGCACACAAGGAGGGGATATCTTGTTTTTAAAATTTGCACAAAGGCACGATATAGGTAGCCCCTCTGTTTTCACCTGTTTTGTCCCTGAAGATCACCACTGAAAACGGGTCCTACTCAGAAGAATAGACATGCTGGTGCAGCTGCTCCCATTTGCTGAGAAGGTCCATGTACACTGTGGGAAGGTGATCTCTTCCCTCAGGAGCAGGGCCTAGGAGCACTGGGCCAGAACTAGTTCTGGCTCCTGTCACCTCAGAGACCCAGTGTCACCAATGCTCTCCTTCCTCTCTTTCTAGCATCCACCAGAGTCATCAGCTTTTTCTTTTAAATCCTGACCTGGAACTGTGGGTATTATGGGCTGAATGTTTGTGTCCCCTCAACACTCATATATTGAAACCCTAATCCCCAATGTGATGGTATTTGGAGGTAAGGCCTTTGGAGGTGAGGCCTTTGGAGGTGATTAGGTCCTGAGGGTGGAGCTCTCATGAATGGGATTAGCGCCCTTATAAGAAGAGGCCAGAGAGCTAGCTCAGTCTCTCTGCAGGTGAGGACACAGAGAATACAGCCATCTGTAAACCAGGAGAGAGCTCTCACAAGGACCCAACCACGTGAGCAATAAATGTCTGTTGTTGAGGACCCCCAGGTGGTAAGTGTAGCAGCCTGAGCTAAGACAATGGGGCTCCTTACTTTTAAGGGAAGCTCCCCCAGTGTTCCCAGTTTATTTCCTATTCCTGACTATCCTAGACTAGGTGGCAACTTTTGTTGCCAAGAACCACCTGCCTTCTGTAGAGGTCACCGTGGGTGGGCCTGCCTACTTTAGCCAGGTGGTTTGAATGGTGCATTAGATGATTCGTATAAAGACCCAGCAAAATACCAAGATACTTCTAAAACCCTATTAATGTTACCATTATTACCCAAAGAGGCCTCAGCAGAGAGCAGGAAAAGAGTCCTGGACTTCCTGGTCCCTCCCTTCCCTGCATCCAGGGAGGAAGGGCCCTGGATGCCCCAGGATTTTAATCTCAGGATTTAAAAGGTCACTGGGAGCTCTGGCACTGAAAACGCCCCGTCCCTCCACAATGACTCGGAATCCGTGACTAACCGGCCCCTTCACCGGAGCTGGGAGCGGCTTCGTAGGGAGCACTGGCGGAGGAAGCCTTTGCCGCAGAAAACAAAGCAAAACCCCGCACAAAGGACAGAAGTGACTGGGTGGGCAGGCGCGGTGCGCTCCCAGCATGCTCTGCGCCCGGACCTTCCGCAGGAGCAGGCCTGCAGGGAGCCCCAGGACACCCAGTCCCCATGCGCAGCGCTGCTTAGAATCCGATCTCTTCATCAATTCTGCCATAACAACGGGGTTTCAGTGCATGGCAGGGGATAAAGTGGCCCGGAGGAACTCAGGACGCATTTGAATGGTCGCCCAGAACTCAGGCAGAATCTGAATCACCTTGGCACAGGCCCGGGTCAGGGGTTGCTGCCAGCACATTGTAAGAAAAGCCATTCTGCACAAAGCCAGGCCACACAATGGCACGAGGGAACAGGAAGCGCTGCAGCATGACTTTAATTCCTGTCCTCGCTCTGAGCAAGGCCACAGCTCAGCTGGGAAGGCCTCACCGTTGCTCCTGTGTGTTAATACTCACCCACTGCCCGGAGCAAGCTGGAAAATGGGGAGACATCAGAACTACAGGTTTCCACTTCAAATTCACCCAAAGCAATTGCGAAAGGGTGAATTTGAAGTGGAAACCTGTACAACACAGCAACCCTGGGCCTGGCATAGCCACACTGCACTGCCTTCTCCTAGTGATGCCCTTGGTGGAATCGTTGATCCTTTCTAAGTGTTGCTTTCTTCATCTGGAGAGAGATAATAATAAGATTCCCCAAGTTTCAGGGTTAGCGTGAGGATTAGTAGGTATATACTACAGGCAATAGGCCAGACACGTAGCGGACTCCCAGGCAATGGCTCGTGTCCTTATTTCTAAGAGTTGGCTATAACTAATTCCGCTATTTACAAGCAATGGGTAAGTCAGTTACTTGACCATTTGTGAGTATCAGTGTTATCATCTATAAAGTGAGGGCCCTGGTCTCTGGGTGGTCGTGAGAGGAACTGAAACTTAAACAGGCTCCAGCATAGCGTCTGCCACCTGCCACGTGAAGGCATTAGCAGATATTCGTGATTCTGAAAATCACAGGTCGGAGAACACAATCCCCTCTTTTGCTGTGAATTTCATCTGGAGTCTGTGGAAGGTCAAAGTCCTGTTGGTTAGTTACTGGTTTCCAATTCTAAGCTAATATGTGCAGCTGACTTTTAGGTCAGTTTGATGTAATTTCTTCTGAGTGAGATTTTCCTTTCCTTTTGGCTAAGGTTAAAGTTACAGATATAAGAGCAAATCATAGACTTTTAGGACTGATCTTACCTCGGAGAGCAGAACGGTCCTCAGTCCAGGCTGTTTTTTTAAGTATCGCCTCAGGGGAGAAGAGGGCTTGGAAAACAGCCCAGGGTTCCACCAACACCCGCTGAAGGGGCTGGTGCAGCTGGGCCTGGCTGGAACCCCATTTGAAAATCGCTACTCTGTGCCAGGTGCTTCATACAGAGGCACTGGAGGACTGGCTGCTTGCCCCTCTGTTTTCACCTGTTTTGTCCCCCACAGCCCCCCCACATAGTTGTCAAAATGTACAACTAGAGCATGTAAAAGGTGGGGCTAATCTTGCATTGGCCAAATCACAGGATAATATCTGATGGGAGAGAGGAATAAGGTCTCTTGTACACAGTTAAAAAGAATTTAAATATTTATACTCTGTGTGGCAGCAAGGGAAGAAAATCAGTCCTTTGGGCCAGTAAAAGTGTTTGATGTTGAAAAGAGGAAATGTGAAATGTAAATTACAGCCTTAGCCCTGCCAAAATGGGCAGGTTGCTTACACGTCCCTGACTCTCAGTGTTTTTCCCTCTATATAAAATGAATATACTGATGATATTACATATCTGGCTTGCTTCGTTATGCCCTAGCGAGGTGCAAGGAAGGAAAGCATTGTCCGTGTTTTATAGAAAGCAAAGCAGGGAACAATGTGCGGAATCTGGAGTCCGCATCTTCCCCTAGCTTGCCCTGTGACATCAGGCAAGTTTTCATTTTAGTGCCTTAGTTTTCTCCCACCTGCAAAGAGGGACCAATAACGCCTAGTGCTGGCCACACCCGGATGCCGTGGGGACAAAAATAGCGGGTGTTTGTGAAAGAACGTGAAAAGGCAGGAAGCGTGTATTAAATTACAATAGTGCTATAGTCTCCATTTCACAGGTGCTGAAACAGAGTCTGTGTGAGGCTCTGTCCCGCTGATTCGGGCAGAGCTGGGGCTTTGGCCAGGCCCTATGTGCTCAGTGTCTCCGCCTCCAGAGGGCATCTCTCACGCTCTGTTTAACAGCGCTGACTTCTCTTTTCTCTCTGTTGTTAATCTGCCCGAGGTGGAGGCAGGCCCAGACCCGTTCTTTGGGTGAGGCCAGGAAGAATAGGGCCATTTATATTGCTGCTCAGATGACTGGAAAATCCTTTTATCCTGCTCCACTGAAGAGCAACTGACATCAGAACTTGAGGAATACGAAGACCTAAAGAGCCATCTAGTGGTGACACCTGAGAATGACTCCATCGTCTTTTGCTTCCCTGGCATAGAGGTAACAGGAATGGATTTTTCTTCCTCTCTTAAATTTGTGCCTGCTCTAGCAACCACCAAATGGAGATTAAGGTAACTGTCTATCTTGTCTGCTTGTACACTGACTTCAAAGTAATGCAGGATGAGAAACCATCAACAAAACGACAAGAAAGCCCACTGCATGGGAGAACATATTTACCAATGTTATCTCAGATAAGGGTTTAATCTCCAACATTTACAAGGAACTCATACAACTTAACAAAAGGAAGATAAACAATCCAATCAAAAACTGGGCAAAGGACCTAAATATACATTTTGAAAGAGGACATACAGAAGCAAGTGGCATATGAAAACATGCTCAAAGTCACTAATCATCTGAGAGATGCAAATCAAAACGACAATGAGGTACCATCTCACACCTGTCAGAATGGCTATCATCAACAAATCAACACATGACAAGTGCTGGCGAGGATGTGGAGAAAAAGGAACCCTCGTGCACTGCTGGTGGGAATGCAGACTGGTGCAGCCACTGTGGAGAACAGTATGGAGTTTCTTAAAACAATTAAAAATGGAACTCCCATTTGACTCAGTAATCCCACTTCTAGGAAGGACTATGGATTGAAAAACAATGGTACATATATAAAATGGAATACTACGCTGCTGTAAAAAAGAAGGGACTCTTACCATTTGCAACAGCATGGATGGACCTGGAGAGCATTATGCTAAGTGAAATAAGCCAGTTGGAGAAAGATACATATCACATGATCTCACTCATTTGTGGAATATAACGAACAACATAAACTGATGAACAAAAATAGAGCCAGAATCATAGAACCATTGAACAGACCGTCCAATCTAAGAAGGAAGGCGGGTGGCAGGGGTGGGGGGTGGTGGTGGTGGTGGTGGCGGGGGGTTTAGAGATCAACCAAAGGACTTGTATGCATGCATATGAGCATAACCAATGGACACAGATTGTAGAGGGGTGAGGCATGTGCTGGGGGGTGGGAGTGGTTGGGGAGAGGTCAATGGGGAAAAAAGAAGACTTATGTAATACTTTAAACAATAAAGAATTTAAATTTAAAAAGTCAGACAAAAACAAAACCAAAACCAAAATGATGCAGGATGAAATCCAGGAACCTCTGTAGACCTGAACTGTGACGAAGTCAGGGTTTCCACTCTTAGCTCCTGGCTTGCAGTTAGAAACGTCCATGTGACTCAGCTTTAGGTGACGGAATGTGAATGGAAGTGGGATCCTTCACTTGTGGGTTGGGCCCATAAAACCTCCCTGGTGTTATCTTCCATGCTTTTTCTCCTTTTGTGGTTTGATACAGATGGTCCTGGTAGTCTTGGGATTCATGTGTTGAAGGTGGAGCCAAAGATGGAAGGAATCTGGGTCTCCACGTCCCCATTTAGAGGAGAGCATGTGTCAATGAAGAAAACCTCTTCTGAAATTCACGTGAGCAAGAAATAAACCTCTATCATCTTTGAGCCATTACACATCTTTGTGTTTGTTTGTTCTAGAAGTTAAAGTTACCTTGACCAATACAGTGGGGAGTGTGGCTAATCAGATCAACAACGGGAATTGGAGACAGATTTATCATGAAGCCCGTGAAGTTCCATCTTTAAGGTTCCTTCCTTACACAGGCCCAGGGTGTGTGTGTGTGGTTGATCCCCTGGCAATGTGTTCATATAGTTTGCTTTATAAAACTTTCAGGAGTAAGATACTTTTTTTTAAACATCACCTAAGAATATGTTCACTGATTTGAGACAGAAAGAGAAACATTGATGAGAGAGAGAAACATGGATTGGTCGCCTCCTGTATGCACACTGACAGGTTATTGAACCTGCAGCTTAGGCATGTGCCCTGACTGGGAATCAAACCTGCAACCCTTTTGGTTCATGGGACAACATTCCAATCAACTGAGCCACCCGGCTAGGGCAAAAGTAAGATACTTGTATTTTTATTATTTTTAAAATTAAATGTATTGAGATAACATTGGTTAATAACATTATATAAATTTCAGCTGTACAACAATATAATTTGATATCTGTGTACTCTATTGCATCCTTATCACCAAAAGTCTAGTTTCCTTATATATATGACCTTTTTTTTTGGCTGCAAAAAGCTTTATTGTTTCATTTGGTCTGATGCATGGGAGAGGGCTTCAGGGTGGTTAAAAGAATGGCTAGTAGTTTCCGGAAGAGACTCAGGTAAAAGCCAGACATCAGGGGAATGCAGAGGGGCCCCTCAAAGGCCTCTGGGCTCCAAAGGCTCCTTGTTATGCTTGAGGGTGAGCCTTTCAAAGACATACTAGTCCATCGCAGCCTGGGGCTGGCCAGCCTAGGGATGTTAGTCAGGTGGTCGCTCATCTTCTTTATGAGTTTCACCTCCTCACCCAGGAAGTGGTTCTGCAGGAAGTCACAGCGATGAGGGTCTGCTCAGGTAGAACCAGGGTCCCAAAGGGCCTGGTTCAGGTTCCTCTCCAAGGCCAGGGCGGCTTCTATGGTGTCCTGAGTTTTGCCCACTCATCTTGGGAAGGCTTCAGCATGTCCTGGGAGTGAATGCGGCCACCGCGCTTGTTTTGCAACTTTAAGATGCTCAGCAGCGCCCTTGGCTTCTTCTCCACCAACTTGTGGAAGAAGTGGCCCATGCCCTCCAGAGCCACATCTTTGTGGTCGAAATAGAAGCTCAGAGGGAGGTAGGTGTGGGGGGCCCACAGATGCAGGCTGGCCAGGCGGTTGACTACAGCCTCCACCTCTGTGGAATAATTCCAACGAATTTGGGAGCTCATCGTTGTTCGGCAATAAGAAGTTAAGGTAGAAAAAAATCCCGGTGTGTTGGCTGGTCCCGGAGGTGGTTCTGAAGGTGGTGACTGGATAAGACGCTAGAGGGTGGTGGGAGGGTGGTAGGAGTCTGGAAGAAGGGGCATCCCTGGGTCTGTTCCATCCAAACACTGTTGAAACAAAAGACAGATCCGGGACCACCGAGGGCACAGTATATATGACCTTTTTACCCAGTTTGCCCTCCCCCACTCATCCTTTTCTCTGGTAATCATCATTCTGTTGTCTGTAAAAAGTAAGATACTTTTAGCTTCATGCAACTGGTTAGAATACCTGTCTCCTTCCTCTTCAACTGCCCCACCAGCACACTTTGTGTTGGATGCTATTGGAGAGGCCACAGAAATTTTCCATATGCCGCTAATGGGAAGTTAAGTGGGGATACATTTAGTTTGAATTTAGTGTATGTATCTATGTGGTTTTATATCTCTCCCATGGAGAGATGTTATTGTTAGCTGGTCAGCGCAGGAAAGGTTTCCAGGAATCCTCATACACTCGCTGAGCATCATTAAAACAAGGGGCAGGGTCAGAGGTTGTACTGCAATAGAATCTGTTCTAAAGTGACTGGTCCAGGAGAAATGTGAGCAGTAGAGGAGAAACAAGGTTTGAAATGTTAAGCTGTCAGGAGACAGTCTGTAGAAATTTCTTGTGATCCACTGGATGCATAAAATTATTAGCAGATTACTTAGTTCTTATTGACCCTTTGTCAAAATTGAATTTCTCTTTTGTCAGAAATACACTTAGTATTTTTTCAAAGCCTATATAATTCTAAATACACCTTACATTCCCATCCTTTTTTTTTTAAATGGGAATAGCTTAATGGATAAAATTTTAATACAGTACTTAAATTGAACTTCCAAAAGATGTTTTGGAACATTTCAATAAATTACAGACTTCTGATTTAACCACATTTTGACAAATTTAAATTTAGTTATTTTCAAAGGACTGAGAGAAAATATAAAGGTAATAGAATTTCAAGCAAAAGCAATAAATAAGATGAGGAAAATAATAAAAATTATTCTAACCTCAAGTGAACTGAAACTTTTTTTCAGATCATACCTAAGGCAGTTTTAAGCCAGTAAAAGTGGTGATTTGTTATAGCAGCAATAGGAAACTTTTATCACCAGTGAGGTTGGCAATCTGTTATCACATATCCCCCAGGTGACTCGGATGCACCTGTAGTGTGTGAGCCACCCCATGTCCTTACCTGCCACACCAGATTGCACTTGTGGGTTCCCATGGCTGCCTCTGGATTGCTTGGGAGCAGGGACTGTGACTTTGTGCTATATCATCCCAGGCTTTTCCCACCCACCAACTGTCTTCTGCACTGTCCCTGTTACAAAGTTGAAGGTTGTCTTTCCTCTCTGCTGCTGCTAGCTGCCTAATTGAACATGGATTTTGTTTGGGAATCCAGGCCCCCAGTGACTTCACAGTTTTGTAGCACTGGGAGGGAGAATTGAGATCTACAATATGAATATGGTTTAATCATGACAAAACAGACACAATTAAAATTAGTCTTATATGCTTGGACCTAAAGTGATTAAGCCATGAAGCCCTGCAGCCATCTGCCCATTAAAAAAGAGAGCCGAGGATACTTAGTATGTTCTGTTTTTTGTTTTTTTTTTGTTTTTGTTTTTTGGTCCCAGGACAATGATCTCCATGTAGTTTTGACAGAAAACATTTCTTTCTGGAATCTACTTCAATGAGCTTTTAATCCTCTAATTAAATCACTCTTCTGGGTTAGCCAACTACATGTTCTGGGATGAAATAGTCTACAAGATTTTCTTCTAATGAATCCCACTGGGATCTAATGGGAGCCTAATAGTCCCTTTAATTGGTGTGTTCTGCATGAGGAGGCATAAGCCAACTGCCAAGACCAGAGTGTCCTCACTGCTAAGAGCTTTAGCTCCCGATTTCTGGCAGTTATTTACCTAGACAGATGGTAGACCGGCCCATCATCGCAGAGACTTGTGTACCTGCTTAAGGAGCAAAAATGCGTACTCAAATCAAATATACTAATTAGCTCTCCAGAAAGTCACTTTACAATTTAAACAAATTTTGTTTCCAGTATGTAGCCACGATGATATAACTCTAGGTAACTTATACATGGCTGAATTTGCATAAGAGTATGATATATATTGGATACCTTGGGCTGCTTCCAATGCTTGGTTTGTATACCCTCCTCATTGTCTCAGGCCTAGTTCAAACATCAGCCTCCGTCAAACAAACCATCTTTGGCCTCCACTACAAGGGGTAACTTGGTGTTGTGGAAAGACTATAGGTTTTGAAGTGGCACTTAATTTGTATTCCCTTCTACCAATAGTTTTATGATAGTGTGTAAATTCTTTAATATTTCTAAGCTCAGTCTCCTGAGCTATACAACACAGTGTTATTGTGAGGATACAATCTGCTATGCTAGACAATGCATATTAAGTAGAAAATAACATTGTTTCTTTATCTGTTCTCTTCTAAGCACATGACTCATATCTGTACCAAGCATTTACTTCATTCTGCCTAGTATTATAGTCAGTTTTAAAATTAGTGTGTGTAGGCTAGGTTCTGGTAACAAAAAGAACCGCCCCACACACAATGATTCAACACAATAGATGTTGATTTCTTGCTCTTTTAATAGTCTTGTTACTACCTGAGCTATGGTCCCTAAATTGCTTTATGACTCTACCCTGCTTGGGTCAAACTCCTTAATAGTGTTGAGGCCTCCCTTTGACTAGAGGCAGGTCTAAGCAGCCTGTCCTGTTTGCCTTTCCTTCTAGCCTCTCCCATGTTGCCATTTTTGTAGGACCTAAGCTGTATCATATTATACCAGCTACCAGGGGAACTGGGAGTGAGAGAGGGAGAAAGGGAATTAGGGAGGGAGGGAGAGAGATTGAGAGAGAGAGAGAGAGAGAGAGAGAGAGAGAGAGAGGAGAGAGAGAGAGAGTCAAAACACAAAGAGATATGGATGAGGCCAAGAAAGGCTTGTCTAGTCCCACCAGACAATCAGACACCATCTTTTTTTGTCCACTTTCGGAGGCTCGTTCTCCTCTTGGGAAGTGTGACAGGTAGGGTTGAGGATGAAAAGCTGGAGCTACTGGGTCCATCTGCTAACAATTGTGCCATGTTTCTGCCCAGTGCAGGTAAGGATCCTCTTTTCAGCATGGACACCCATCGGAAAATTTCTCTTTTCATTAAAAAGAGCAAAGTTCACTGCCCCTCCCAAGGCTTCCCTGTGTGTACAACACAGCATTCTCAGAGCAGAGAGGGAAGACGCTGTGCTCACCCTGTCCTTTGAACCTGTATCAAGCTCTTAGCCTTCCGAATTGCAGTTTCTCTGTGTAATTACATGACTGCCTCCACCACTAGGTTGTGAGCTCCTCAAAGACAGGCCTGAGCTTTATCCGCCTTTCTACCTGTCCCTGGCAACTTGCACAAGGCAGAACTGCAACGAGCTTGGTAAAATGCGTTCGGGAGACACACAGAGAGAACACAGCAGAACAGCAGAAAACAAGAATAAGCTGGGTTACCTAAAACAGGGCAAAAAGGGCATTGGGGGTGTGTGACACAGGGTGGCTGTCACGTTAGTCACCAGGGTCCAGGACTCCCCCCAGAACACAGGGTGCCAGACTCAGGGAAGGAAGGGCCACTCCAGGGCTTTCCTGCAGGAGGGGAGAGGGTCAGCACAGAGCCAGCTGCAGCTTCTGACACTATCCTTCGAAGGCCCTCTGTGCCTGCAGCTGAACAGAGCAAGGAGCATAATGCATTGAGCATTTGTTGGCTTCTTACCAGGAGTCAGGCTCCATTCTAGAATTAATTCTTAATGGCAACTTGATGAATGAGGTATTATTATCCCCATTTTACAGATGAGTACACTGGACTCAGAGTGCTTAACTTTTCCAAGGACACACAGCTAACAGGAGGGAGACTTGAGACTCAAAATCAGACCATTTTATTTTTTATTATATGTATACTTGTACTTATTATACACCTATTTATATTACACTAGAGGCCCGGTGCATGAAATTCTTGCACGGGGCAGGGGGAGTGTCCCTCAGCCCAGCCTGCACCCTCTCCAATGTCGGACATCCCTCTCACAATCCAGGACATCCCTCTCACAATCCAGGACATCCCTCTCACAATACAGGACTGCTGGCTCCCAACTGCCCTCCCCTGCAGGCCTGGCTCCCCCCTCCCCAACTGCCCTCCCCTGCTGGCCTGGTTCCCCTCAACTGTCCTCCTCTGCCGGCCCGGTCACCCCTAACTGCCCTCCCCTGCAGGCCTGGTCCCCCCCAACTGCCCTCCCCTGCAGGCCTGGGTCCACCCCAACTGCCCTCCCTTGCTGTCCTGGTCTCCCCCAACTGCCCTCCTCTGCTGGCTTGGTCACCCCTAACTTCCCACAACTGCCTTCCCCTGCAGGCCACCTTGTGGCGGCCACCTTGTGTCCACATGGGGACAGCCATCTTTGACCACATGGGGCGGCCATCTTGTGTCTTGGTGTGACGGTCAATTTGCATATCACTCTTTTATTAGATAGGATATCCTATGCGTTACATAGGATACATACATAAAATTTGTACTAAGCTAGATAGTCAGCAAGATACAATTCCTGTCCTTGTAAAGGGAATACAGATAAGGAAACATCCCCTAAGCACTTAGGGGCCAAGGAGGCCAGTGGTGGATTAATACATGGTGCCTGGCAGGTTTGAAGGAAGGTCTGAGGGTCTGGCAAATGTCAAGGAAGTGGTTTAAGTAAAGAACGTTGGGATGGGATCTTCCATTTTTTTTTCAACCTTATTTTTTATTTATTTTTCATTTAAAATGTTACCTCACGGTCCTATTGTGAGGACCGAATGCAATCTGAAAATATACCTGAAAAAACTCTTCCAGTCACTCAGTTTTATTCATGCAACGTATGCATTTTTGGTGCCTCTGATGTTCTAGGACCTATAGCAGGTGCTGGGGACACACTGGGCGAAAGCAGGTGTGGTCCCACCCTGCCCTCTTGCAGCTGTAAGCCTATGGGGGACACACATTTATCCAGTTTCACAGACATATTTAACTTCACACTCTAATAAATGCCATGCATGTTTCTTAAAACTACAAAGGGAGATGATTGGCTAACTATCAGTACCTAGGTTCTGGTACCAATTCCAATTTTGGGGGGGGGTGGATTTCCCCACATCAATAAGTAATTCTCAAGACCAGCTGGGTGTCCTACAGTTCAACTCAATTCTGATACTTTCTACTTGGTGATAGAATCACATTCCCCAGGTAATGGCTCAGTTCTACAAGACTGACATCCTCCTGCCCCAACCCTCACCCCCTACCACTCACAAGCTCAAGTTGTCACCTGTACTCCTAACTGATTCAGAGCTTTCCATGACCCCCTCCTTGGGTTCGATTAATTTGCTAGAGTAGCTCACAGAACTCAGAAAACATTTTACTTACTAGATTACCCGTTTATTATAAAAAGACATAATTCAGGAACAGCCCGATGGAAGAGACGCACGGGGCCTGGCACGGGAAAGGGTACAGAGCTCCCATGCCCTCTCCATGTGCAACTCTCCCCCTGAATCTCCACGTATTCACCACCCCGAATGCTCTCGGAACCCAGTCCTTTTGGATTTTATGGAGGCTTCCTGACATTGGCATGCTTGATTCAATCATCAGCCAATGCCAGTTGATTCAACCTCCAGCCCCTTTCACTTCCCCACAGGTCAGGGTGTGGGGCTGAACATTCTAATTGCCTGGTTGAATTCCCATGGCAACCAGCTCCCATCCCCCTCCCTTTCCAAAAGTCACCTCATTAACATAACAATAGACACCTTTACAAGCTCTCAGCACTTAAATTCCAGGTTTTTTAGAAAGTTATGCCTGAACTGGGGCGAAGACCAATAATATATTTCTTATTGTAAATCACAATATCACAGTGAGGTATTATGAGAGGTTAGCATGAGAGGGAGTTAAGTGCCGACAGAGGCTTTTGGAACTTAAACCTCTGGAATCACTCCCAAGTAGGCAGCTTCTCTGTCTGCTGGGCAATATCTAGCCTGGGAATGTTTACCGGGTGGCACTGTGGATGGAGTTCCCTTGTGAAATCAGGCAGATTGGAATTTAAATTCTGGTTCTGCTCCTTCCTAGCTGGGTCACATTGGGTGAGTGACTTAGCCTCTCTGAGCCTCACTTTTAAGTGATTGAGATTAATGATGATGAGGAAGATGAGAACTAACATTTATTGAGGCCTCACATGTGCTTTGCAGTATATTGACTCACTTTATAAGACTGTTGTGGGGATTAAATGAGCTAATCCTATATAATAAAAAGATAATATGCAAATTGACCATCACACCTTCACAAGATGGCTGCCTCCAACCAGGCCAGCAGGGGGGTTAGTGAGGGATGACCAAACGACTGAACAAGCAGGCTGTGTGGGGCGACCAGGCCAGCAGGGGGTGCAGTTGGGGGTGACCAGGCTAGTAGAGGGGGGCAGTAAGGGGTGACCAGGCCAGCGGGGGTGGGGGGGGGAAGGGCAGTTAGGAGCAACCAGGCCAACAGGGAGGAGGCAGTTGAGGGCGACCTGGCTGGCAGCAGGGGGCAGTTAGGGGCAACCAGGCCAGCAGGGGGGGCATTTAGGGGCGATCAAGCAGGCAGACAGGTGAGCGATTAGGAGCAGCGGTCCAGGATTGTGAGAGGGGATCAGGTCTAAACCAGCAGTCAGACATCCCCCGAGGGGGTCCCAGATTGGAGAGGGTGCAGGCTGGGCTGAGGGGACCCCCCTATGCACTAATTTCATGTACTGGGCCTCTAGTATACTAGTAAAGTGTGTAGCACACTTGGTGGCACAAAGCAGTAATCTGAAAACAGTAGCCCATAATCGTGTGATGAGGTGCGTCTGTTGCATGTGTAAGCTTGCCGATGGTAATAAAGCTATCTGGAAATTGGTTTACTTTTCATTAAACCAGCAACTCTAAACAATGTCACTTACAAAATATCTGTCCCTAGGGAAGTAGGGGGGGGGGGAAGCCTGTGCTGTGGTATTGTGACATTTGAAAAACTTTAATATACACACACATATATGCTTCATCTAGTACATTTTTGTTACTTATCCATTACTGAAAATTATAATTTACACAGAAGTAAATTCTCAGATTTTCCAATCATTCAGTCAGCCCTCACCTAAAGTAGACTCCGCTACACGTAAATTCATAATCGTATGGAATGCTTCAGCCAATTCTGGGCACAGTTCCCCAGGCTCCTACATCGCTCTGCATTTAAGCAGTCGATTCCCAGTACAAATGGGTAGCACAGTGATTGAAAGACAAAGAAACAGAACTTGAGTAAATCCAATTCTCTGTGCAGATCATTCTTGGAACCTGGTGGACTTCATTCTTGGGACCATTGCTTCACCTGTCAACCACCTTTTAGCTTAATATTTAATTCCATTTTTATTTTTATTATGATGCATATAGATACACTGTGCCAGAAAGGAACAGTTTCACTGCTTGTATTTTTTTGTCTGCTCATCCTGCTTATTTGTTTAATTTCATGATTATTACTGAAAATAAATTTATTTTATGGAGAAGGGGGGGGAGGGGAGGTTAAAAACTGATCCTCACCAGGTGTCAAATATGCTGGCATGGACCTTTAATATGATTCTCTTCACTCTTCTCACTTCCTAGGTGGGTTAAGAGAAGCTTCATTGTCTTTAGTTACATAAACATGTGGGTGAAAATACTATTGCTCCGGCCCGAGTTCCACCTTGGAAGGAAGTTGAGGTGGGGTTGAGTGAAGACTCATTGACTTTCCTGGCTTTCTCCCCCCACTAGGTGACATGTGTGGCCTATATACAATATCAGTATCTGTGAGGCTGGCCGTGAGTGAAGACGCTTTGGTGCCCTGGTGTTGAAATGCATGATGCAAGATGTGAGCTCATGTGGAGAAGATGGGTGGGGAACTCCCAGGATCAGGGCGAGGGTACTGGTGGCAGCTGTTACTTCCCTAAGAATGCCCTTATTGCTGAGATTATGGAAACGGGGTAAAGCCTGAGGGGGTTACAAAATGCTGCCACAGGAAAGTCTTTTTCTCCCTCTAACTTAAACATGTTCAAAATGTACTCTTTGAATCCACGTGGGAAATACCCATCTCTTTTTCCCATGAGTGGCAGATCACATGGCATTGATAAAATATATAAGATCATGCGGTCTTGATGTTCTGTTCTGTTACTCCAGGACCTCAGAGAGCGTTGAGACTGGTTTACCTGCTTTATTGGTAGTGTCACCTGCGTGTAAACCAGCTGACAGAATCAGGAGCTGCATTGAGACGACAGCAATCCCCTCTTGTCCGAGGTTTTGCTTTCCATGGTTTCAGTTATCATGATCAACCGGGGTCTGAAAATATTAAATGGGGAATTCCAGGATTAAACAATTCTAAGTTTGAAACTTCACACCATCTGAGTAGTGTGATGAACTCGCGAGCCATCAAGCTCTGCCCTGCCGAGGGCGTAACCCACCCCTTCGCCCAGGGTCATCACACCGCAGGAGACTCCGTAATCATTTGGTTATCAGACCGACTGTCCGGGTATCTCAGTGTTTGTGTTCAAGTAGCCCCCCATTTTACTTAATAACGGCCCCAAGGCGGAAGAGGAGTGATGCTGGCAATTGGGATATGCCAAGGAGAAGCCGTGAAGTGCTTGTTACATCCAATCAGCAGGAGGTCAAGAGCCGTCACGAAGCTATGCCACAATCCTCCATCGTTTGCCTCACTAGATCTCATCACCTGCGCATTTTATTGTATCATCACAAGAAGAAGAAGAGTGAGTACAGGACAATGAGATATTTTGGCACACACACACACAGAGACCACCTCCACGTAACTTTTATTATAGTATATTGTTATACTTGTTTATTTTATTGTTAGTTATTGCTTTTGGCCTGTTCCTGTGCCTCATTTATAAATTGAAGTTTAACCTAGGTATGTACTTCAGGTCCTTGAGTAATGTTGTTTCATTATAACGATGATGAGAAAAAAACAACAACAACAAAAAACAACTCCAAGCCAGGTCCGTATACAGTTTGCACGTTCTCCCCACACCTGGGTGAGTTTTCTCCACGAGCTCCGGTTTCCTCCCACATCCCAAAGGGGAGCACCTGAGGTGAATGGGAGTGTCTCAATCCTCCCAATCTGAGTGAGCGGGTGTGAGCAGCCTCGTAATGAAAAGGAGTCCTGTCCGGACTGGTTCCCGCCTTGCGCCCTGAGCTGGGGGGGTAAGCTCTGGCCACCCACGTGACCCTAAACTGGAATGAGTTTGGAAAATAATCTTCCTTGTTTTTATTATTATTCTTAAATGTACACACAGGTCACACTTATTTTAATGTTTAATGTTAGGAGTGTTTTGGGTCTTTACTGAGAAGTTTGGTGATGATTTTGTGACCAGAAATATGCCATAGGAATTTAACTCTTATGTATATCGATTAGCCTACTGTAAAATTGGTTTTGTTATGTCATTTAGCTTAGAGTTGCAGTTTCCAAGAACCTACCGAAGATGTTAAGTGAGGACTGCCTGTATGTATAGGAAAAAACCTAGTGTATATGGGGTTCGGTGCTGTCTGTGGTGTCAGGCAGCCACAGGGGGTCTTGGAATGTATCCTCCGTGAATAAGGGGGATTACTGTAAGTTTGAGCTCCGGATTACAGAAATAGAGAATTAGGTCCTCGAATTTATCCCATAATACATGCAGGCTCAGTAATGCCTCGTGACTAGATAAACAGGGACCACTTCCACACGTCAGATGCACTGTGTTTCAGAAGCAGATTCTGTGATGGAGTTTAGCATGCGGGATGGTTATGAAGGTGTGCCCTACTGATGGGCACCTATGGAAGCCTGATAGGACAGAGCAGGGAGCTGAGCTGCAGTGCAGGCTCAAATACAGCCTCAGCCAGCCCACGGCGAGCTCCAGAGTTAGAATGGTCCTCTAGAGGTGTCGGGCCGAGATTGCCAGGCCTTTGCACCACTGTCTTGGTATATGTGGGTCACCCTTGGGAAGAGCGTGACCTGGGGCAAGGTAGCTCTCTGCAGCAGAGGCAACTCCTGAGGCTGACACCCGAAGGCTGTCCATAGCTATAACACTCCCAGCAGCTGGCTGACAAGTTATTTACTGAAGAACACACCGTGTCCACCATGCAGTGCTATTTTATAAAGGGGTGGGGTGTATGTGACTGTGTGTGATCATTAACTTTCATCAGACCGATAAAAGGAGACTTCCATCCTGCTTACATAGTTCAACTGGGTGACATAATGCTCTTCGAACACAAGGTGGCGCTGCAGTGTCAGTGCTGAGGCAGCGGGGAATTCTGGAGGCGAGAAAGGAGAACCATCCTGTTCTCTTTATAAAGGAGAAACATAGGTAAGAGCCCGAGGTGCTGTTTTAAAGTTGTTTTCCCTCCTGGAAATTGAAATACTCAAATACTCAGAAAAGGTTAGATCTGATGGGTGGTGTGTGTGTGTGTGTGTGTGTGTGTACACTGACGGTGGAGGGCAGAGCCATCTCTCCCTTCTTTCCTTCCTTCCTTCCGAAAATACCCGCAGTGGGGCCAGCTCCCAAGTTCTAGGCTCTGGCCGATCACCTGGGTAACACAAACAATGTCTGGCTCCCCCTTTGGGAGCTCTGATGGAACAAGGAAATGGCTTCTGTATGTATGCCATAAAATATAAGCTTCATGATGCTTCATTCCCAAGTCAGAGCTTAGGGAGCAGTGGGGTGGGGCTGGAGAGGAGTGAACACTAGGCCAGGAACTACAGCACTCAGCTCTCCATTCAGGAGGCAGCAGTAGCCCAGGGTCAAGCCCATGGTCCCGGGGTCACATGCCCGGATCTATGTGTAGATTTAGGCAAATGATGCAATCACTCTGTGCCTCTTGGCTGGAACTATGATTATAGTTCTTCCATCATAGGGCTTCTGTGAGGATTAATTGAGAACTAATACAATTACAGGGTTAAGATTAGTGCCCGGCATAGGACAGGGCTAGCTATTATTTTTAATATTCTCTACTAGTTCCCAAATGTTCTTGAGCATCTATACCAGGGGTGGGCAAACTTTGACTCGAGGGCCACAATGGGTTCTTAAACTGGACCGGAGGGCTGGAACAAAAGTATGGATGGAGTGTTTGTGTGAACTAATATAAATTCTAAGTAAAGGAGCGGAGGGGAGAGCAAGAGAACCGGATAGAACAGCCGGATCTGGCCCGCGGGCCGTAGTTTGCCCAAGGCTGATCTATACTATGCCAGTTTTTATGCTAGTTGTCTGGGCAGCAAAGATAAGCACAGAACCCTAATGGAGCTCACAGGAGATAGGTGCACATGCCAAGCAACTAAAACCAAGGTGTGAGATCCTAGCACTGAGGGACACGCAGGGCTTATGGGAGCAGGATGAGGAGCACAGACTCATTCTTAATGGGGAGGGGCATCACTGAGGAGCTCCGATAGCTTCCAGGCTGAGGTGCTGCTTGAACTGAGTCCTTAGGAGATGAGTTTGAGTTCAACAAGTGAGGGTGGGAGTGGATGCTTGATAGGAGCAATCTGGGAAGAGGGAACAGGAGGGAAGCAAGTGACAAATTTGTCAGCAGGGAATGGTTCATGGTTTAGTGTTGGGCAATGTATAAAGTGTGAGTATGAGGTGCCAAGGGTTTAGGAAGGGGAGGGCCTGGGTCTCAGACTTAGTCCTGGCTGGTGAAAGTCATTAAAGATTTTAAATAGGACAGTGCTTCGGCCAGGCCCGGAGGGGGTTCAATGTTAATGGATGAATAAATAAAAGCTGAGTATGGTTTTGACAAATCAGTGAAGAGAGTATCAGTGGGATTAGGGCTAGGACAGATGCAGATTAGTCCAAGTCTAGAGATGCATTCTAAACAAATATATGTATGTGCATGTATGTATGTGTATGCATTTATGTATATCTATATGTATGTGTAGATATTTATGTACATATGTTTTATGTATACATGTATGTGCATGTATATTCATGCATTTATGTATACATATATGTGTATGTATATGCTTTTATTGATACATGTATGCATTCATGTGTATATGTATATATATGTATATGTATGCATGTGTGTATATGTGCATGCATATGTATCTATATTGTAAAGGTAATCCATGCTCATAATGAAAATAGTCAAGTAGTACAGAAAACCACATAGTGCAAAGGTAAAAATTCTCCTTCCATTCCTTCAGCTTGGTAATCCTGATTCTTGGAGCTAACTAGTGTTAAGAGTTTTATTTTAAATGAGTGTAGGCATACACCTACAGAGAAAAATGCAGTGTGGTGCTAAGATGCTGGTCTCTGCAGCCAGCCTGCCTGGGTTCCAGTGTAGCTCCCAGTCTCTGCTGGCTCTATGAGCTTTCCCTTGTTATAACACCTCCCCAGGCCTCACTTTTCCTGTGTGTGAAATGGACCCCTGTCCCATAGGATTGGTATGAGGATTAAGTGAGTGGCTTTCTGTAAAGCACTCAGAATGCCTGGCATACGGTATTTGTTATTTTTATAGAGAATCTCTTAAATGTGATAAAGGAGGATAGGGTATTATAGTCCTGCTTTGCAGTATGCTTTTCCTCACTCACTAAAGAGCCTTGCACATCTTTCCACATCAGTAAACATAAATCTACCTCATTGCTCCAATGCTGCATGGCGTTGGTATGGATATACTATGATTTACGTAACCACTCTCATATTTATGGACGTTTAGGTTGTCTCCAGTTTTTCATTCTTACAAACATTGCTGCAATGGCTACACTTGTTCAAGTGTTTCTGTAAGGCAAGTTCCAACAAATCACATTTCTGATGTAAGGGAAGCCCTACCACAGAGGAAGTTTTCTTCGTTTTCAGTGGAAGCAGCTGCCAGCTGCTCTCACCCTGAAGCACGTCTCGAGGGTCACATCTTACATCTGCAGATGTGCGCCAGGTGGGTCTCTGCCCTGAATAAATGGCATAGTAAAGCCAATGGGAAGCTCTGGGGAGGGGTTAGTTCCTCTGGGGGGCAGGGGTTCTCTTCCTTCTCCTTGTCCTTCCTGCATGCCTCTTCGCACTGGGATTCAGAGTTCAGAGAGCTTTTGGGGTGGATGTTGGTGGCCTGAACTACGGCCTAGTGATGGGGAAGAGTCATGAGTGTGCAGAGCCCGACCTCCTGCGCCCCCTTGCTCTCAGAGAGCTAGGAGAACAGCTGAGCCCATGGTGCTTGGTTGAAAACCCTGGTCTGGTTGGAACACAGGATCCTCCCAGATTTTAAAAGAACCACTGATATCTAGAAAAGGGTCCCACACCAGCCAGGCTGATAGTGTCCAGATCTGTCATCACCCTGGGGGCATGGTCTCCCCTAACCACAAACCCTCCAGGGCATCTTCCACTGATGCTAGCTCTACCCCTCCCAGCCCTGGACAGACCCTGGACATGTATCTCTTCACTGTGTGGCATCCACCAGCCCCATGGCAGCAGAATAGCTGTGAGAAACCCTAAGAGCTTTGACCTTGAGGGTTCCAGTGTGATGAGGAGCCTGTCACTGAGCAGACACTGGGAGGTGGGCATCCAGGAATCCTGATGACTGAGGCAGGGACCACCGGGCTGTGGGAGCCAGAACAAGCCTTCACAGTGAGTTGGAGCCATGAGGATGAGAAGCAACCATAGGAGCAGACACGTCTGATCTTCCAGATCTCTTTTCTGCTGGAAGTTGTGAGCGGGGCTCATAGTCACCCTCTCTTTCTGACTGAGAAGCCCTTGGACTTCTAGAAAATTGGGGCAGGGCCTCAGGAAGGAAATTCTGACAGGAGAGCTTATGTATTAAAAAAAAAAAAAAAAGATGCTCACATGTGCACCTTGCATTGAGGGAGTAGACTTTCCAAGGTTGTTCTTCTAAAAACTAGAGCCAATTTATACTCCCACGGCATATAAGAGTGCCTATTTTCTCTCATCCTTGACAACAGTATTGCTAAACTTTAATTACTTTGTGAAACTGATAGGGATGTAAAGTGATATCCCAATGTTGATTTAATTTGTATTTTCTTAATTGTGGGTGTAATTGAGCATATTAAAATCAACCTATTGGATATTGGTATTTCTATTGGGTTGAGTGGCTTTCCCTTATTGATTTGTAAAAACTCATTTTATAGTTAGGAAGTTGGCCCTCTGTCTAGCAAATGATGACCAATATTCTCCTAAATTCTGTGTTCTTTTAGCTTTGTTTTCTTGTGTGTAGTCAAATCAGCAATCTTTTCCTTCAGGGCTTCTGAGATCTGTGTCATGCTCACAGAGGTGTTTCCTTACTCTAAGATTATAAAACTACTAGAGGCCCGGTGCACAAAATTTGTGCACGGAGGGGGGGGGTGTCCCCCAGCCCAGCCTGCACCCTCTCCAATCTGGGACCCCTCGAGGGATGTCGGACATCCCTCTCACTATCCAGGACTGCTGGCTCCCAACTGCTCACCTGTCTGCCTTCCTGATTGCCCCTCACTGCTTCTGCCTGCCAGCCTGTTTGCTCCTAACTGCCCTCTCATGCAGGCCTGGTCACCCCTAACTGCCCTCCCCTGCAGGCCTGGTCTCCCCAACTGCTCTCACTTGCAGGCATGGTCCCTTCCAACTGCCCTCCCCTGCTGGCCATCTTGTAGAGGCCATCTTGTGTCCACATGGGGGCAGCCATCTTTGACCACATGGGGGCAGCCATCTTGTGTGTTGGAGTGATAGTCAATTTGCATATTACTCTTTTATTAGATAGGATTAACCCTTTCCTTTCTTTTACTTCTATGATTTTATTCCTTTAACTTCTCATGTAATTTTAAGAATCTCTCTGGAATTTATTTTGGTATAGGGAGTGAGGTAAGACTCTAGCTTTATTTCTGTTCTAAAATGGACAGTCAGTTATCCTAATGCCCTTTATTGGCTAATTCTTTCCTACGCTGGTTCAAAATGCCTCCTCTTTAGTATATCCAAGGGTCATGTTCTATGGACTTAGAAGTTCTGGGTTTTGTCCCCAGCTCTGTTACTGATTTCCATGTAATCTTTGCAAAGCTCCAACCTCATGGGCCTTAGTTTACTCCTGTGTAAATGAAGGGTTGGGAGAGATGAATTCCCTTCCAGCCTTAAACACTGTACTTTGGTGCCACAATTCCATTGGATATCAACTCCCCCCCGCCTCTTGGGTCTTTTTTCAGCCCATTGTTGGCACAGGCTTATCTGGCATCCAGTGCCTGGGGTCTGTTGCCAGGGCTGTGCTTGCATCTGTTTTATTGTTACTTTTTCTTCATGAAATCATCCTGTTTGAATCTTGGAAAAAACAAACCCTCTCTTATATAAATTTCTGTGTGTCCTACCATAGTGAGGTTGAGGAAATAAAAGGGTCTTAATAAATGGTTCTTAACTTGGGTCTCTCAGGGGACAGAGGATTATAATGACAGTGATGGGAAGGTGTTATTTAAATACTCAAAAAGCTTTATAAAAGTTGGGATCCATAGACTAACTTGACAACCTTCCTAGCTACCTACACAGTGCACCCACATTACTTTATGCTAGTGATGGGGAAGAAGAGAACAAATCTTTCCTAAGTACTAGTATTTTCTGACATGAGAGCTTGTATGTATAAAAACAGCGACTGACATCTCTCCCAAAGTTGACAGATCAGTACAATTATCTCTGTCTTAAAGATGTGAAAGCTAAGCAGTAAATTTCCTTAGACACCTGCAAGTCAATAGCTTTTGAACTCAAAGATTTGACTCAGGTTCACGTACAACAGAGCTTTTGCCTTGTACCTCCTACACTACAGTTCCCCAGAGGGGGTGGTCCAATTGTACTTAAGAATGCTCTTGATTAGTTAAAAAAAGGGGGAAATGGATTTATTGCCCTTGTAGACGGTCATGTTACAAACCTGTAAAAGTTGTCACTGATGGAACTGTTGGGCTCCAGAACCTGATGGCTTTGACCTTGGGATTAAAGTAGCTGTAGTATCATAGAATGTCCACCAGGTGGCAATGCGAACTCACCAATGGAATCAAACCTCCTGCGGCATCCACTTTGAACCACAGATGCCTCCGGGGACCTGGGCACAGATTCATCACCCCCAGGAGATGCGATTTCCCTTTAAGTTTACTCTGAACTCTGCCAGCTATGGCACAGCTGTGTTGGTTCTCCCTGGGGTTAAAGAGGGCCTGGGTGATCCCTCTCCTTCTGATGACCTGGAGCTGGGACAGGGTCTGTCTCCTGGGCCATTAGGTGGTCCAAGATGTGGCTCCTGTACTGTTGGGTGGTTGTACCCCAGTTATGACAGGTGATAGATTTCAGGTGCAGGGAGATCTTTTTGTTCTTGCTTTAGCTGTGATGCAGGCAGGAGCGTTTACTAAATGTGGACTGGAAAATCCTGATGGAGAAGTGAGTTGTAAACCACGAGACCCTGGTGTGCTGGGGTTCAGGCAGCAAGAAGGAGGCAGCATAAGGGAGGGGGGCTAGTATTTGTTGAATGCCTACTGTATGCCAGGCATTGAGAGGGGAGCTTTCCCCATGTTATCTTATTTAGTCCTCATACTAATCCTGAGTTAGCTGTAAACATTGTCCCCATTTTATGAATGAAGAAAGTAAACCTTGAAAAGATGAAGGAACTTGCCCAAAGTCACAGAGCAGGTCAGCTTTGCAGATGGGACCCTGTCCCAGTCTGTGCTCCAAGGACTAATCTCAAAAGCCTGGGAAGAAGGGGTGCAAAGAGAGCTTTAAAGTCTGTCAGTGGTGCATTCAGCACCAAGCTCCCTCTTACTTTCTCAAAACTTTGGTTCCTATAAATGTTCAAGAGACTATTAAAAGGGGGGGGGGCAGTGCATGCAGTATTATCACCATGTTACAGATGAGGAAACCAAGACTCAAAGGAGCTACACACTTGCTCCAGGTTACAGCCAGTACTCAGTGGGCAGCTGGGATCCAAATAAACATCTATGTAACTCAGAGCAACTATTCTTTGAAAAAGGCAAGTGCAATTGGACTATGAGAACTCATTCTTTCACTCACACTCAACAAGCACTGACCAGGCAGCAGCATCTAAGCACCAGGCATGGCAATGGCTGCTTTTATGTAAAATTAGTCCTAATAAATATTCTTTAGTCCTTCTGGTTCATCCTGTGTCATTCATTTTAATACAGTGTCCTGCCATCATAGGCAGTCAGTAAAAACTTAATGGATGGAACAGAACTGAACTGATTATACACACTTGGAGAGCTTGAAGGTCCAGATCTTTGGATGTTCTAAGTCTCCTGAAACCAAGTTATTGAAACGATTCGATTTGATGCAATGTGGCCAGTACTTGTTGAGTGCCTAATATTTTATCCCTTTACTGTTTAGCTAACTTTGGCCATACCACCCAGCATGTTGGTAAACTTAGGTTGTGATTGAAATATAAAGTTACACTAAGATCTAAATCCTGCAAAGGCAGGCGCATAGGAGCCCCATACTGGAGGGAGGTGGAAGAGGGAAACCTGAAGCTGTAGGTATGGGAAGGTAGCCTTTTGTTTAGAATAAAGTCGTATTGGACATTTGGTTATTCTGTTAACCAGCTGTGTGAACTTGGGCAGGTAACACACCTTCCTGAACATAAGTTTCTACCTTCACAGGATACATTCATTGTCTCGCACTATCAGCTCCATGTCTGAGAGCAAGTCTGAGTGCTGAGTGCTGTGTTGTATTTTCAGTCCCTGGTAGAGGGCGTGGCTCCTGGTGAGTGCTCAATACATATTGAAAGGAGAAAAACGGTTCTTTGAAGTATGTAAGGCAAATTCAATTATTTCAGCGTTATACTAGTAGGTGGGGAGACAGATTCAGGAGGTTTGTTGAATGAGATAATTAATTTGAGATTTGTTCAAGGTCACTCATCTAAACATGCTAAAAGCCATGTTTGCTGAATCCTGGCGTTGTCGTGTACTGGGTCTGAGTTTTCCTATCTGTGAAAATGACCTCTTTAGGGACCGCTGGAGTCTTTGTAACCCAAATATCCTCTGCATTTAGGTCAGTCACTCCAGTAAGTGGAGAAGAATGTGACCCAGATCAGAAACAATGAGGATGAAGACAGATATTTGGAAAGTTGCATTCATTCATTCACTTGCTCATGCAAAAATTAATTTTTGAGCACTGGTTCTGTGCCAGACCCCGTGTCATATTTTGAGGGTAAACACAAAGATAAAACACAGTGTCTGTCCACTGAACTTACATCCTAGTGGAGAGTATAGGGAAGGACAATTACAGGAGGACCGAGGAGGTGGAGGGCGTTGTCTCAGCAAGAGGGAGAGAAAGGAAAGGGCAAGAGGAGGCTCCCTGGGTGATGAGTGTTGTGGTAAGTTGAGAACTGACATAAGAGTAGAAGCCACGCAGGAGAAGAGGGAGAGAAAAGAATCCCTATAACTGTGGGAAGGCACAGGCAGCTTGTCTCCTCTGCTCTTCTCTTCTTATCTGGCAGGAGGAAGAGGGATTGCAGCTTCTGAGGTGAAGTGTGCAAACATGTGCTGCTGCTCCACAGACAGTTTGGCTCTGTGTGTATCAGGGGTAGTATTTTAAAATACTTCCTGATGTGCTTTCTTTCATAGGGAAGGAGGTCAACACATGTGTATTTGGCCACATTGTCTCTGAGCATTCATGTTGACACAGGCCCACTATATGACTCCTATTTCTAGGTTGATGGCTTTCGTGTTTTGGTTTGGGTTGCCTAGAATCAGACCTTGAGCCAAAGATTCAGAGGCAATCAGTTTATCGGAAGGTGGACGGAACAAGGAAGGTGATGGGCATGTGACATGAGAAAGAAAAGTCAGCTACTGAAGGTGGTTACTAATTGGCTTATAGCCAATTAATTATGCAGAAAGGAGAATGCTAGCAGCAAAGATGTTTATGAAGGGCGAAGCTTCCTAGAACCATTATGAAGGGCCTTAGAATTCTGCGTTCATCCTGCAAGTAAGTGGTTTTCCAAGCATTTTTCACAAAGTTTCTTCCCCCTTCCCCAAAGCCATTGCTAGAAGAGGAGGAGCAACGAAGATTCCAGGCCCCCTCAGCACTTCAACCACTACAGCTCTACTTTATCTCCTTTTTGGTTTAGGTTTCCTCCCAAAATTCATTTCAACAGAGGTTTCTACAGGTAAAGGAAGACTGAAATCATAGTAGTAGTGATGAGAGAGTCTTTAAATCAACAGATTTAATTAAGTTATACATCACTATTGTGTGCTTGCACTGCCACCTGCTGGCAGTGATGTGTGGGATGACACTGATGGCCCTGTGCAGGGCAGGTTGTAGAGCATCTGTGAGCATGGAGACAGGTTTGTAGCAGGTTTTGGTCATCCTGGCACGAAGTGATAACATTTGGAAAACAACGATCTAGCAGCTTTAAAAAAAATGTTTTGATTGATTTCAGAAAGGGGGGGAGAGAGAGAGAGAGAGAGAGAGAGAGAGAGAGAGAGAGAGAGATGATGAGAGAGAATGCATGTCCCACAATGGTGATCGAGCCCTCAACCCATGCATGTGCCCCAACCAGGAATTGAACTGTGACCTCCTGGTTCATAGGTCTATGCTCAATCACTGAGCCACCCTGGCCAGGCCTCTACCAGCTTTTTAAAGCCTTTCCACCTTCTGGGCTATTGCAACTACTTTGTGTTAAACTTTCCTCTGATAACTGTACCCCAAGCTAAAGATTTCTTTTGTTCTTGGAAAGTACCCAGGACTATAGGTAGGGGGTCCCACCGTGATCTTCTATGTCTGCAAGGAGCCGTGAATGAGTGCAGTGGCCAAAGTGAGACAGTAGGGGGCTCGAGAGTCATGATGACCTGCAGTGCTCTGGCTAAGCCATTTAGACATTCAGAGTCAATTAGGGGAAAAAACAAACCATGGGTGGTTCTGGGAGCTGGCTCTGCTGTATAGTCTTGCTCAGTTGTTCAGATTCATGCCCTTATAGCACGTGGCTTTTCTCTGAGTTGGTATAGATCTGCGACTTCCTGCCTCTTTCTTGACTCCTCTAGCCTGTTGACTCTGTGCCTTGCTTGCTGCCTGTGCACTAGTCAGAGGCAGAATCTCAGAAGCTCACTCCTTTGGCAGGAGCAAATGGATGTGCACACACAAGTGTCATAGTGGGCAGATGTAAAAAAGATTTTATTAAGGACAAATTTACAAGAAGAGGTGTGGATGAGCACATACCCCATAACCTCATTACCCCACAGGGAGAAGTGCTCAGTTGGGTTCTATAGTTAGAGTTCCAGGAGAGAGGGGTACTGTCTCTACCTCCAAAATCTCCTTTATGTTTAGAGACTATAGAACCAGGAGCCAACTGTATTACTGTTAGAATAGAAGGTCCCTGGTTGATAGAGTGACCAACCATCCTGGTTTGCCTAGGACCACCTTCAGGTTTTTGCACTCAAAGTCCTGAATCCTGGGAAACCCCTTGGTCTCTTGCAATCTGGGACAGTTGAGCATGTAGCCTTGTTAGGAAAAGAAGCCTTCAGAAAAGTTCAGAAACTGGTCATGGCATGTTGGTTTTTTGAGCTAACCCACACTTACTGAACTAATGCCTTGTTAAGTTACCAACAGGGGGAAGGAAGTCAACCTCCAAGTCATCAGGATCTGTCTTTTCTTATTCTATCCCCTGACTGTGGGGGCTTATGAAATTTTTTCTGTTGATTCTAGCTGATTCTATGGTAATGCATGAGAGAGGGATGTCCATAAAGCATCCCACAGCTGGGTTTGATAAGGAGTTATATATTCCACCTAGTGATGAGTTTGCATTCCAATCCAGTGTCTGGGACACTCAGGAGGAGTTCTTTGGGGAAAGTTATTCATCCTCTGGACCACTAATACAGGTAGGTTGCCCTTTGAGGATGGAACAGACTCCTTTTAATCCTTTTATTCCAGACTGCAGGAGCAAGTTCAAGGCCATGATCTATTTGTCCAATTCAGGGTTCTACCCATATCAAATCACCCAGCATTCCCTGAGTCAAAGCTATGTTGCCTGGATTTCCCCCCCATGCCATTGGGTCTTGTTATCCCCATGCGAGGAGAGCAAGCCATCCCAGAGTGTTGTGTCCTTTAATTACTGCCCCTGCTTCTAGGAAGTCTCCTCAGTGGGGTATGCATACACAATTCCACCAAGTACCCAGTTCCAGGCCGCAGTGCTTTCCCCATTATTCTTAGTCAACCCAGAGAACTTATTCTGCACTGGGAGTCATATGAGAGTCCCCATAGCAGGCTATTCAGCTTCATTTAACAAGGCTGATGGCATACTTCTTCATGCAGATGAACCATTCAAACCTTTAAAGATTTCTCTGGCTTGGAGACTTATGATAGCCATCCTGGAAACAGTCTAATTCCAGTTTTGTGCGTGAACACATTTGTTTCTGCTGATGTTTTCCTCAGGCTCCTGTTAGATATGCCACATGATAAGTATTTCACATCTTGCTATGGCTCTAATAGAACCATAAAAGGAGCCTATTCTGATTTCTCTCTGAATGCACCTTCCCTGTTTCCAAAGGAGTTTGGTGCCCTGTTAGTTGTATCAAAGTCCTGTAGGGGGGCGGGCTGCCCTGCCTCTCTGTTTCCAGGGTAGTCTATCATTGCTGCTCCTCTGTATGGCTCAAAAAACACCCCCAAATTAGTAAAAAACCCTCGTGTTTTGAGCATTCTTATCTTTTTTTAGATGCCCTTTAACTACAGATCTGCTGCTCTGCAGTTTCCATGTTTGAAGGTATAATTTTCATAACTACCCAGTCAGTGACCATCCCAATTGGCTGGTGAGTTGCTGCTTCCCGCTGTGGTTTTTCAATTGCAGTAGTCGTATTAAATTCTTTCTCCTCTTCCCAAATCTCCTAACACCAGAATGAATGACCTCACCACATTGGATTCCACGTGGCGCATGGTGTACAGTAACCCACACCACTAGTGACACATGGTGTTAACTATGAAAAGATCTGAGAATGACCTATAAGCAGAGGAGTAGCAGAATGCCTAGGACCCTTCTGGCTTCCCAGAAATTGTACAGTGATGTGTGCTTGACCTACTGAGCAAGTAGAAGGATGTGTTAATTGACTTACACATTTATAGGGAAGGCCAGGAAGGAGTTTGTATGGGGTCTGGAAGGGGGGGGGCACTTAGTTTTACATGTAACAAAGGAAATAACTCCAATAAGCCTCCTGAGTTTAGCGAGGGAGTTTGTGAACCAAAATTGCTATCAATGGAACCCTTACCTCTGTTCAGTTGTACGAGCTCATTGCGAAGACCTCAGCAAATGAGGAGCCAATGGATGTTCTCTGGTCATTGGAAACAAAAGGTTTGTCTTTACTCAAAACTAGTGTTTAGATTCTGGTTTTGCAGTAATAAATTTCTCCCAGTGGGCAACAACTTCCAGTATATCCATTTTGCAAAGCCTCTCTACTCCTGTAGCTCTGGGGCGCAATTCAAACTAGTTTAAACTCATTGTCTTGGGTTAACAACAAAAGACTTAAAATCAGAAGACAAAGGTTTGAGTACATGCTTGGCCATTTGCTAGCTGTGTGGTCTTGGAGAAGTCATCAATTTTTCTGAATTTATTTTCTTATCCATAAAATATCTTAGGGACTTCTCTAAGAGTGAAATGAAACAATAAATGTCCATGGTCTTTTCAGACAAGACCTCTACCAGAGTTTTTGGTGATTGTTACTGCTACCTGCATAATTCTAGGGAACCTAATGTTACGTACATGGCACTGCTTGGCTCACCCCAAAGCAGCTGTTCTGGTTCTGTTTACCATACATGAGTGAACAGTTTACTCCAAGGGAATAGTTTACTCATTACAAATAGCACAGGGTACCTCCCACTTAATGTAGAACACAGCCTACACCATCCCAAGAGCCAGCCAGATGCCAGATGCCACACTATGTGTGCAATAGAGAGTAGCCGGGCCTGCTGTCTTATGAAAATGTAATGGCAGTTATCTAATGTGATTAAGGCTTGGGTGAACAAGCCTGATTCAATGACATGTTCTGAATCCCACTACAGGCATTCTTGGACAGCAAACTCCATTTTTCACCTGATTGCCCATATGAGCTTTTCTAAATTTGGCTGAGCCTTTGATTTGCTCTTCATTTTAAGCAATGTGGTACAGTGGCACATGTGCTGTAGACATAGACAGGCTTGGGTTTAAATCCCAGCTCTGCCTCTTTGAAACTGAATGGCCTTTGGTGAGTTACTATAATTCAGTTAGCCTTGGTTTCCTCACCTGTGAAGTGGGGATAATGATTCCCACTTTGTAGGGTTGTCATGAGGAGTAAGATAAAGTACATAAAGCATCCAGTCTAGTATCAACTGAGCTGGACATAAATGTCTACTGTCTAATAAATAGCCAATGAACCCACCTGCCCCAGGATAGGGACTACTCAAAATTTATTGTTAAGTATGTTACAGCAATGTTCAAGCTTCACTGTGTCTACTAAGCAGCCAGTAACCTTGCTAAAACACAAGTTCAGATTCAGTAGGTCTAGAGTGAGGCTTGAGAGTCAGCATTTCTAACAATCTCCCAGGTGCTGCCACTGCTACTCCTTGGGGGCCATAGTTTGAGTGATGACCCTTTTTACCCTTATCTAGCACATCTAACCTAGTAGCCAATAGGGCCCAACCACCTGTCCTCCACTGCTCTTGCTTCACTCAGAAGTTCTTACGTACCGTTTAACCAACTGATGCCTGTATGATTGCAGACGAATCCACTGTGAAATAAAGGTTCCTGAATCCATCCCAGGAGATTCCATTTCTGTAGGGGAGGAGATGGGGCTTGGAATCTGAGTTTTAAAAAAGCATCTTAGATGGTACTAATGGGAATCAGCCATGTAACAATTACTCCAGGTGTTGGACCAGCATGTTGAGACCCATCAGTTGTTATAATTGAGGCTGAACAGGATTCACATACAATTCTGAGTGCTATATCATGGGCACCATGAAGGCTGCCTGACTAAAGGATAATCAGGCCCTAGCTGGTTTGACTCAGTGGATAGAGTGTCGGCCTGCGGACTGAAGGGTCCCGGGTTCGATTTCAGTCAAGGGCATGTGCCTGGGGTTGTGGGCTTGATCCTTAGTAGGGGGTGTGCAGGAGGCAGCCAATCAGTGATTCTCTCTCATCATTGACGTTTCTATCTCTCATTCCCTCTCCCTTCCTCTCTGAAAAAAAAAAATGGATAAATAGTCAAGTGTCTTTGGACATTTGATTCACATCATGCCCGGTATTAGAAACCCCTCTACATTTACCACTATTACCAATAAAATATTCATATGTTTACACATTATGGGATTCTTGTCATGTGGCCACTGATGGGGAAATTTGGATGCTCCTGGCTTTCACTTGCAAAGCAGCAACATCCAGCGTTTAAGTGGTTAGGCTTTGGGGCCAGAGGGACCAGGGCTTACATCTTGGCTCTACAGCTGGAAAGTTGTGTGACTTGGGGTAAGTCACTTAACCATAAAAGCAACAGTTTTCTTATCTGTAAAATGCAGACATTAGCTATATCATAGGTTTATAGTGAAGACTGTCAAGCCCAACAATATCATTGTCAGTCTTTCCCACATCAGGAGGTGGCCAGTTGATCCTTCCAACTTCTCAGGCCAGAAGTCATGCAATTATCCTTGGCTCCTCTCTTGCTCTTATACCCTACATTCAATACATCGGCAAATTGTTTGCTTCACTTTCAAAATAAATCAGAATCCAGCCACTCCTCACCAGCTTCTCTACTGTTCTCCTAGGTTATGCCCTCTGTAGTGTTCATGAATTTGTAGTGACAGTTTGCTGTTTCTGTCATAGCCTCCTAACCAGTTCCTCTGGTCATACTCTTGCCCACCATAGTATATTCTCAATAAATTAAAACACAAATTGTTCATGTTACTCCTCTGATCAAACCGATTTTTCTCAGAATAAAAACCAAAGTCCATATAATGGTCTTTTAAAAGGTCCTGTATAATCAGACTCCTTGTTACCTCTCTGACCTCATTTTTTATTGCTTTCTCTCCTCTGCACTCTACTCCAGACACAGAAGCCCCATAATTTTTCACAATCATCTCAAGAACCTCCATCCTTGGTTTCTTTGCCCTCGAGGACTCTCTGCCTGAGATGCTCTTCTCTCTGCTATTTGCATGACCAACTGCTCCTGCTTCGTCTTTGTTCAAATGTCCCAGACCACCCCATTTAAAATCTCCTCTGCCCCCTGTCCCTGTACTCAGGACCTCCTTTACTCAATTTTACCTTTATTTTTTCCAAATCATCATCTACCACACCATGTAATTTACTGTTTAAATTATGTTTGCTGTTCATTGTCTGTCTTCCTTACAGGAATCTAAGCTCTTTGAGGGTAGGGAATTGCTTTCTTCCATGTACCTAGCATGCACCAGCATCTATTACATAGTGGATACACAATACTTACTTTAAAAGTAGTTGAATGATGCATGTAAAGTCCTGATCACAGTGCCTGGCATGTGGACAGTGTTAAGTCAATGGCAGTTTTGATTATTTATGAAATATCTGAAAACCTCTTCCTGTCTTGGGTGCCCCTGCCCAGCGCTCTGTGGAGCACATGTGTGCTCTTCAGAGAATCTATGTCTCATCATAGCCCTGGCAGTGAGTGGGGCTGGGATTTTCATCCTCATGGGTCAGAGATGAGCTACAAGGCACCCAGGGGCACATTGATTTATGTAACTAGTGTGTTATAGAACCAGGGCTCAATAGATTGTAAGTCTCTCAATTCTAAATTCAGTGTTCTTTTATGCTGCTATGCAAATTAGAAAAAATGAGAGATAACATCTTACACCAAGTTCTTAGCTTTTCCAAGCCTGGATTATGTGTTAATCAAACACCCAAAGTGCTGATGTGCACAGGTGCCAAGATAATGTCAATAGTCTAACATGAGCCTCATTTATCTACATTACCTTGAAACAAAGATCTGTAAATTTGGGTGACATTGAATTAAATGGCAAAGATCAATTACAAGAACTTTCACACAGTGGCTAAAAAAAATCACTGATTCCCCAAAGAGATTGTAAATGTCTTATCTTTTTCTGTTACTTGGCTGAAATAGAGTCAGTTTTGAATAATGTTAAGCTCTACATGAAATAAGTTATATTATAATAAATGTACTGGAAATTAAAAAATGAAGACCAAAAACATCTATAATCCTGTCACCCTTGCAAATCAATAGTTGTCATTTTAATGTTCTCTTCTGCTCTTTGCTTATATGCATGCTATTTTTGCATGGCATAGCAATATTTTTCTTTTTAAATTTAATTTATGCTACATTTTTTAGCTTTAACCATCCAGTGTTTAGAAATATTTCATTTGACAGTTATATAAAATACCATCTAGTCAGTGTACCACAGTTCACTAAACAATTCCCCTATTTTTGGATTTTTAGGTTATTTTCAATGTTTTACAGTTTAAATGGCATTGCAATAAATGTCTTTGCACATATAGATTTTTATGCAGGGATCTCCCACCATCCCAGCCTAATATTAATTCCCAAGAGTGTTTCTACTGGATTAAGATTTTTTTCATAACTCATTAAACATGGTTCCATTTTTTTTTGCTCCTGTTTATGGCTTGGGTTGGTTTCATCAAGTGGCTAATATACATTGTATATTCAGGAAATTAGAAAACAATAGATGATTATCCCTAGCTTGTTAATTTTCTCATCAAGGCACCAGCTTCCATCACGGCCCCATTCTGGAGATGATACTGTTGGAATTGTTTTCTTCCCTGGAAATTTGCTCAGTAAATGAGCAGGTTTCACTATTTGGAGGACTCTGTTGTCAACCCTCAAGTACCTGAACTCTGGTTTAGATTCCCTCAAGGCAGGTTCTGGTGGGAAGAGGGCTGGTTTTCGAATCAGAAAAGTTGGATTTGAATCTTAGCTATGCCATTTATAAAAAATACTTTGTAAAGTTCTTTACATAGCAAGGTATTATTAACTTTTTATTTAGAGCACAAAAACAAAAATTTAGTTGTTCAAATGAACTTTCAAAATCCCAAAGAATGTTTTGAGGGTTTAGATCTTAGCTTTGGCTTTTAGACCTGACCCATTTGAAAGGTACAGCTTGTGGTACATGAGAGGTTGTGTGTTTTCTTGTGGGTTGATTGTGTGCAGTAGAAAGATAGACCTGGATTTGAGTCTAGGGAATTTTGACCATTTCTCTAAAATAAAAATAATAATAGGGCAAAAGAGAGTTAAATGAGACAGTATAAGTCAAATTTCTATCAGAATGCTTGAAATTCTGGCATCTGTAGTGGTAATTCTCTCTCCCACTGCCATACCCCATGAGAGGTTAACAAGCATTTTCAGATTTTTTTTTCATAAGCATTAAGGGAATAAGACTCTGCTGTAGCATCAATGTATTATATTTTGGTATCCATAAAATATTTAGGAGTATTTTAAGTACTGTTTTCTTATTTCAAGGGCATCTTGAATTATTTCCAGAGATAGGCTGGCTCAGTTGGCTATATCCAGCAAGTGATAGCTGACACTTAAGCTATTTATTTCATTATATCTGCTATGCACTGTGTCTTTCCTGTTGGTACAGATAAAATGGTTTTATTTTCAAGTCAAGATGAATACTTATGTCCACAACTCTGAGTTTGGATGCAGAATTGCAAGCATTGGTAGTTTAAGAGCATAAATGTTGCTGTAACTTGTCCATGAGATGGAAAGCAATAACTTCCCTCATCCATTGCAATCCTGTCTAAAAAAGTATTTGTTTTACTATAGAAAAATACAATTCTTTCCATTTCTATACAACTCTACATTTTATATAATATGTTCACATCAGTTACCTCAACCAGATCTTACTATACAAACTTAAGCCGGTCCTATTTGAAAGGCATTTATTATTAAACATCCACTATGTATTGGTTTTGGTTACTAGGCATGTAGGCATTTACACATAACTTTATGTGATCTTCACTTTCAACACTTAATGAAGGTCAGGTAATTGGAAAGCAGACTAACCAGGACTCAAACCCAGGTCTTAGACTCTCAGTCCAGTACTTTTCTTTCTTGTCAACCATCTCTTTTTATAAATATATTTTTACTGATTTCAGGGAGGAAGGGAGAATGAGAGAGAGATAGAAACATAAATGATGAGAGAGAATCCTTGATCTGTTGCCTCCTGCATGCCCCACACTGGGGATTGAGTCCACAATCTGGGCATGTGACCTGACTGGGAATTGAACCATGACCTCTTGGTTGATGCTCAACCATTGAGTCATGCTGGCTGGGCTCTTTTCAACAATCTTGCTTCTCAAGTTGATGGTGTGATGCTGTAGAAAGATTGCACCAGCTTTAGTCCAAACACTGGGGCTCTAATCTCAGTGAGTGGCTCATGGTGGGACCTTGAGAGAGTCACATGCCCTCTCTGGGCTTCAAGTACCTCACTTGTAAAATGAGGAGAAAGCATAGACACAATGACCTCTTTAGTCTTTCTCTGCCCTGGCAATTTGTTTGCCTGTGGGACACACACACTATGGGAATATTCGGAGGATATGGTTTCATTGGACAGATGTCCAGATTTGGAAAGAAGTTTATGAGATGAACTTCAGGTTTGAAATGATCTGGTCACTTGACTCTATAGGCTTTATCCTAGCAGTATTGACTTTCAGAGTCCAGATGGAAGGGCAAACCAGAAGTTTGATCTGATCCTGCCTCCCTGTTTAACACAGAAAACTTTTTCCTCTTTCTAAAGAAAAACAATAAGAAAAAAATAGAAGACTTTAAATATATTTTTATAATGCACTTAGATCATTAGTGTTGGAAAGAACCTTGGAAAAGATTTGTTTCAACTCAATAATTATTATACTAGGAAACTGAAACCCAGAGCAAGGGAATGTAGAAAGGCCCAAAGTCTCACAGTGAGCTAGAGGCAGTAGGACTAGAACTCAGGGCTCTTGGATCCTTGGCCAGTGCCTTTACTACTAATAACTGGGAACTTGGAGCAGTGCTTATTTTCAGATTCCTGCTAGTCATGAAGTATGTAGACCTATGGGTTGACTGGTGCAATCTTAGCTTGCTTTAATGGAAGCAGCAAAAATACAGCATGCACTGTTGGTGGGAATACTGACTGGTGCAGCCACTATGGAAAACAGTATGGAAGGTCCTCAAAACATTAAAAATGGGACTGCCTTTTGACCTAGTGATTTCACTTCTGAGTATATATCCAAAGAAACCCAAAACAATAAATTGAAAAAAATATGCACCCTATGTTTATTGCAGCATTATTTACAATAGTCAAGATATGGTAACAACCTAAGTACCCATCAGCAGATGAGTGGATAAAAAACTTATGGTCCATTTATACAATGGACTATCACTCAGCCATAAAAATGAATGAAATCTTACCATTTGTTACAGCATGAATGGACCTAGAAGGTATTATGCACAGTGAAATAAGGCAGTCAGAGAAAGACAAATACCATATGAATTCACTTATATGTGGGATCTAAAGAACAAAATAAATGAGCAAACAAAATTGAAACAGACCCATTGACACAGAGAATGGACTGATGGTTGCCAGAGGGGAAAGGGTTGAGGGATGGGTGAAAAAGGTGAAGCGAGTAAGAAGTATAAATTGGTAGTTATACAATAGTCAGAGGTCTGTAAAGTACAGCATAGGGAATACAGTCAATAATATTGTAATAACTGTATGGTGCCATGTGGGTACTGGAAATATTGAGAACACTCTGTAAAGTATATGATTATCTAACCACTATGGCTACTCCTGAAAGTAATACAAAATATACTGAAAGTGAACTGTAATTGAACAAAACATTTAAAGTTCTTTACAAGAAGAAGAAGAAGGAGGAGGAGGAGGAGGAGGAGAAAAAGAAGAGAGGAAGAAGAAGAAGAGGAGGAGGAGGAAGAATTGTGCAGTACTGATAAGAACTTGGGCCCAGACTGGGGTTGGCAGGTTGTGAATTTGGTAAAGCCACTTAATTTCTTGAGGACATCTGAGTGTTGTGCTATGACTGAAGCATAAGGGGTGAGGAGCAAAATGGTGGCAGGTGAGACTGAAGAGCAAACAGGAGCTACATCATGGATGGGTTTTTATTCATGAATGTTGTATCTGAATAATTATCCTTCTGTATCTTCTTTATTTTACCACATTGATAGTAGAAATAGAAGGGGATCTAGAATAGAATACCAGATTTGTGTTTTCAATTGTGTCACCTTGGGCAAGACAACCTCTATAAGTCTTAGCTATTCACCTTTTATGGGACTCTGCTTATGCACCCATTGCCTCAAATCCTCTAGGCTTCTTCTGTTTTCCAGCTATAGCTATTGTAAATAGTTCTGCTCAAGCTTCTACCAGCTTTACTGTCCACAGCACCTCAGTAAAGCGTGTCTCGCTTTCTGTCCCAGCATTCATGTAAGAGCCTGCTCAACACTCACACATATATAACCTGGATATAGGAGACAGTTGGTGCCCCATGGAGCATTTCTCAGTGGGACAGGAAAGGATGGTCTCTTCAGAAAGGTCTGGCATTGCTCCTCAAATGGCCTGCACATAGCTCTTGTCTCAGGTTCTGCTTTCTGGTGGAAGCCCGGCTAAGATATCATCTAAGTGGGGATCATAATACACTGAGTGGCCAGATTATTATGTCTGTGAACGCACAATAATCTGGCCACTCAGTGTATTTGTATCTCAAATGGGTACCAAAAGTATTCTAGACTTTTGCTGGAGATCAACCACCTATTTGCCCTGAGCTTTCTATCAGCCAGTGAAAAGGGAAAAACTGATCAGGTACATGATTTATAGTATCTTTGATATCAAATAAATGAGGTACTCAAGAGAAGTACACTGAGTGGCCAGATTATTATGCGTTCAGAGATCATAATAATCTGGCCACTCAGTGTATAATGCCTTCTTTGTGAGTTGTTAAATGAGGTATGTATGCATATAACATAATAAAATGAGATATGTGTATAAATGTGCATGTAAAATACATAACATTTTCCTTAGTACAGAGAAAGTTCTTAAGACATACTATGTATCATGACATGGCTGTTGTTTTCATTCACGAGCTTACATTAATTCTGGTGTCTGTATCACACATCATATTTGCAAAATCATAGGCTGAATTTTAATATAGTAATGAGATTTTTGTCTTTGGGGGCATTTTATTTATATTTACTTATTTTGAGTCAATTTTATTGGGCTCAGATTAGGAGTCCGTGAGTCTTAAGGACTTCTGTGCATCTATCAGTTTTCTTCTCCAGTTCTTTTTGGCTTTTTTCCATGGATTTTGGCCTTCTCTTTCCTCTTCTCCACCAGAGTGGCTGTGACTTCCTGGTACTTGCAGCCAACCTCATGAGCCAGGCATTCTATGTAGGCAAACTTCCATGTAGGCTTCAGACACACAACCTTGAGGGCAGCAGGATCCCTCATAGAGCAGCAGGATCCCATCAAACACCTTGAGTGGTCTAAGGTGGTGTGCCTCGCTTGGTCTTGTGGGACAGTGTGCCTCGCATAGTCTGTCAAAAGATGCAGCTGGGGGCTGAAAAGTGGTAAGGGCCAAGGGATGGGTTGATGTTCATCCACTTGCGGAGAAAGACCGGGTAGTTCATCTAGTTTCTGTAGAAATTGCCAGGAATGTTGATGCCCTCATAGGGCACAATCAGCACCTTCCAACCCAGCAGTACCTGCTTGGCCATCATGGCCTCTAGGTGGCCCTGGCCCAGGACATGACCTTGGCCATGAGCACCAGGACCTGCCCCTCTGCCACGTTCAGCAGCTGCCTGGGTAAGGAGTATTTTTTAGGCAATTTTGTATAGAGGTAAAGAATTAATAAAACAGATTTCTTTGGATCCACTCCACCTATGATTGAGGAACTTCCAGTTTTACCCTTTTATTTTTTTTCCAGTTTGTTCTCCATGTTTCCAGGGCAGACTTTCATGTACTTTCCACTACTTAAGGGAATCTAGCACATTTTTCCTCCTTTGCTGCATATTTGAAGACAGTTTGTGCCCATTATGCAGATGTGAACATTGCAGCCTAGGTACTTTCTCAACTTGCTGAAAATCATGCAACTAGTGAGTGGTAGAGTCTGAGACTGAACTGGGTCTGATTTCAGAACCCAAGTTGGAACTCATTTTTTAAACAGTACACCGTGTTTGCTGAATTGGTTTTTCTCTTCCACATTTTCATTCCATTTCTTATGATTCACTAATAGTCACTCCAATATATCTGGGGTGTGGAGATTATTCTAATTCCCTTTTTCTTTTCAGAGAAAGAAACAACTTCACCAGATTGAAATCCTCAAGACAAAGGAGCCTAGGAAAGAAATCTCATCAGAAAGATAAAAGAAGTTTTCATGGAGTTGCTATGAGTCAGAAACTTTTAATGAATCCAGTTGTATTGTTTACCAAGCAAAGAACCTTTCAGATGTCAGGAGATAGATGTGTAGATGTCAGCTCATAAAGTACAGCTCCAGTGTGATAGCAGAAATACAAGAAACTGGAATCCCTCCATGCTAAAAGATAATGAAGGAGGCCAGAGATAAGTTGGAAGAAACTCTGGTTACCAGGAGGGGATAGCAATTGTTTTTTGCTAAATCAAATATTTATGAGACTGGGATTTGATTACCCATGGTTTAACAATTCAAGGGAAAGATGATTTTCTAAAATGCCCAAGGTGTTGGAGTAATTCAGATAACTGTTTCTTGTACAAAAATAATTAATCACTAGAATTAGAAATGCTTGCAAAATTGTGAAGGGGAAAGAAGATATTTTGCAATGTGAAGGCATCATGGTGTAACATGTTGGAAAGAATAAACTATATCCTGTTGTTATAGGCACCGTTTCATCCCTTGTCAATATAGAACATTTGGTTTTGATTTTTGATTTTACTAACATTTATTAAAAACATAGCATGTGTCAGATATTTTTATATTGGCTTTAAAATTTTTAATGAGCACCATTTAAGTATATTTTATTATTTCACTTTATGAAAGAAGTCTGTAGTCTTGGTGGAGTGAAAAAAGCAATATAGGTACATTATTTTGAGTGAGGATGAAATAAGGGAGGTTAAGATTATTCATCAAGTGTGCCCACTGATTCATTGCTGGAAAAATCCTGATTATTACCTTTGGTGAGAAATGAACCGAAGTCTGTGAGAGCTGAAGGAACCTGGCATGCATGTGATTCAGCCTTCTCATTTTACAGATGAGTACCCTGGAGTTCATAAGGGGGAAGTGATTTGTCCAAGATTGTTATGTGATGAATCAGTGTCAACTTGTTCACCACAGACCTGGCTCTCTGCGGCACAATTTTGGATTTGTTGTCTGGAACTACATGAGATAAGCTGAATTCTCCTTCCCCATGACAGCCCTTTAAATATTTGATGACAGTGCTCCGTGCCTCAGAGTCTCCTCTTCAGGCTAAGTAAACTTTCATTGGTCAAGCATTCTAAGCACTAAAAAGTTTTCCAGATTCTTTTATTTTTTCCATTTGTTGACAACTCCCATTTTCTCCCTTTTTGCCCCCCTTCACCCAATACCCACCCACCCCCGGCCTTCCCCATACTATTATCTGTGTCCATGGGTTATGCATATATGTATGTATATTCTTTGGTCAATCTCTTCCTGTTTCCCCCCCTCTCCCCTGAAATCTGTTATTCTGTTCCATGCATCCATACCTTGATTCTTCATCATGTTCCATCTTTTCCAAAAGTGCATGATGTTGTCAGTTTCCCTCCCAAACTTTGGTACCCAGAAATGAATGCATCACCTTAGGTTATATCAGTAAAAGATTTAATTAAGGAGAGTGGATATAAGTTCTTACAACTTGCACAATTAAGATTGTTGGTTTCAGGATTACAGAGTCATGAAAATATGGCAAATTGATTTGAAATGGAATAACTGGTCTTCATACTTCAAGGTTAAAAATGTTGGATAAAATAATACAAAATAGTTTTTGTACATATAGCTGAAGAATAAACTAAGAACAGAAAATATCCAGGTGTGAAAACAAAGAAGCAGCTCAAAGTCAGAGTACTAAAACTGAAAAAGCTTTTATGGTTACTGTGACATCATATAGAATTGAATGTCAGGTGACTGGGTACTAGGATTCTCTTATATTGACATCAGCAGCAGATTTCAAGCTCATGGTATAGATGAACTACCTGTCTAAAGGCAAGAGCCATGAAGAACTGTCCACTTCTGGAATAAAGACCAGATAAACCTGGCTTGCCTCTTCTGGGAGGTGGAAATTTGTAATCCATCTGATGCTGTGTCTGATAAACAATTCACCAATGATAAATAATCCCAGATCTGTACTACACATGAGTGTACGATATGACTCAAAGTAGTACTGATGTGGTATGAATACCAAACCAAAAAGATAACATAAAACTAGTTTAGTGATGACCACAGAGGCTAACACAGAGGCAGATGTAACACATCCTGTAGGGACACTTCTAAAGCATCAAGACTCACAAAGTGTTGGTGAAAATGAGCATACAAGCAAATATTAAAAATTACACAATGGAATAAATTGCCCTGAAGAAAATTAGCAGGTGAAACAAATATCAGCAGTTGAACTAAATATCACCTCAAGAAATAGAAATAATAGAACAATCTACACTAGGCAAACAAATTTAGCCCTGGCCGGTGTGGTTAGAGCATGCTGCGCTCCCCCTCCCCCCCCCCCCCCCCCACACACACACTCTGAAGGGTTATGGGTTCAATTTCCAGTCTACTCCTGGGTTTGTTCCTGGGTTACAGATCGGATCCCCGGCCTGTGTTAGGCGCATGTGGGAGGCAAACAATTGATGTCTCATCGTTGTTTCTCTTTTTCTCTCTCTCCACTCCCCTCCCTCCCTTCCACTCTATCTAAAAATCAATGGAAAAATTTTCCTTGGGTGAGGATTAACAAAAATAAATAAATAAAATAAACAGATTTAAAGTGATCAAAGAGATAAAAGATCAAAGAGGAGGAGAAACTAAGGCACAACAAGATAATTTGAAAAATCACAGGTAGATTTGAAACAGAACCAAAGTGTAATTCAAGTGAAAAAAAGATTATTAAGTAAAGCACTCAATTGACAGATTAAGAGGGAAACAATGATCTTCAAGATAGATCTGGGAAAATATAAAGATAGAAAATATAGAAAACTGAGACATGGAAGCCAGAGATGCCAACATAATAGAAGTAACAGATGAAAATAATAGAATAGAGGCAATATTGAAAGAAATAATGACAGGATCTCCAGAATTAAATACATGAATCTATAAGCTAAAAGAGCACACAAGTCCTGATCAGGATAAATTAATTCGTTAATTCAGAAAATACTTAATGAGCATGTATTAGACACAAATACTCTTCTAGATGCTGAACCAACTACCAGATAAAACATTTTACCTCGCAGAGCTGACATTCTACTTTAGGGTGAGTAGAAATAGACATAAACAAAATAGACAAGAAAAGTAAAGCAGGGTTATAGGAGAATTGTACTTACCTTATGGTCATCTGGTGCCTACCTGTACAGCCACTCAGCCCATGCAATTTCTGCTGTGCTTTGAGACAGAGATCTTGTCTTGTTCATCTCTGCATGGCAAGAGGCATCATGTATCATGGTTCTTGATGTAACTTGGTGTTCAATAAAAATCAGATAAATTTAATGGAATTCTCCACCATCTTATGATTTATTGAGTTGTACACTTGAAATCTGTACCCAATAAATTCAATGAAAAAAAAATCTCCATAATCTTACCTCATCATCTTTTTGCTGTGGTTAGTCTCCATCTTATTGATTTTCAAGGCTGTGTTCCACTGTCCTTGAAAAGAGGTAACCAAGAACTTCATTCTCTGCCTGCCCACAGCCATGCCTTTGGAAATGTTATCCTCATTTTGAGCCTGCCTACTCATCTGTATCCTTACTGCTGCCAACTCAGGTTAGTCTTCATGCGCTCTTTCTTAAACTGATCTTCCTTCCTTCCTCTAGTCTTTCTTAAATTGGTCTTCCTTCCTTCCTCTAGTCTCTACTACATTCATTATCCACACTGACAGGATGATTTTTCTAAAAGATGTTTGAGTAAGTCATTTTCTTGATTAAAGTCCGTCAGTGACCCCTATAGCTTTCTTAAACTATATAAGACACTGTATGATCTGGGTCCGTCCTACCTTCCCAGCCCCCCTTCTCTCTGCCTCTATTCCTGTCCCATGTGCTATTCATACCAAATGACTTGATTGGTCTTATGCTTTCAACATGTTTCTGTCCTTTTATTTATTCTGCTATAGTTGTATGACAAGTCTTTTCATTCTTAATTCCCCTTCCTCATTGCCAGGCAAATACACATTCATCTTGAGATTCAGTTCAAATTTCAACTCCTCTGTGGTGCTTCTCCTGACCCCCATCTTGTAGTAGAATTAGTCTTCCATTCTTTGAGGGTTTTATTTTTTTGTCATAATACCCTTATGCTTGCTTTGAATTTTTTTGAGCCTATTTGCCTCCTCCGCTAATCTTGAGGATAGATGCCATTTCTTATTTTTCTCTATTCCTGCTCCAAAACTCTTATATCCAGTTAATGCTTTTTGAAAGGGAAAATAGATATAGGAATGATGCTTGGTACAAAGAAGATGTCTATTTTGAAACAGAATTGATGATCTGGCTTTGGTTAACCCTGAAAGCCTGGTTTGTTACTTTTTGGCCACAGAGAGCTAATCTGAAAAGTGTGAATTCTTTTATGACACAACTTTGGGTCCTAATGTTATAGTGGTCTTTATTCTGACTTTATAGGAAGCGTCCAGCTACTTAGAGACCTTGAAAAGTCCCCTTAAAGGTAAAGAATGACCACATTTGCTTTAACCACAGAAGCAATTAACTCTCCAGCTGTGTGGAAAACAGCTTTTGATCTGTATTTATCGATGCATACATTTCACAGAGCTGTGATATTTGAAGACAAATGGCTGTGTCCATAATTAAGACTGCTGGGGAATTGGCAAGTGTGATATGATGATAGAAGACCCAGAGAAAGGGCAGGGGAGTGTGAGTGATCAGGATGATCTAGTCTTTGTGACCTTGGTGCCCTCTTCCTCTTCATTGATTTCCCAATTAAATATAACTTTTCATTCAGTCAATTCCCATATACTGCACATTATTGATATCCTGCTGTAGGAAGGAAAGATGACCTATATCCTCCTGTAGTGGAGGATGATCTCACTTTAAAAAAATTCAATGTAACAAGGTGCTGAAGAGGCAGTTCTCTATTAGTAATCTTTTCTATGAAGACTGTTTCATTACTGAATAAAACTCAGTGTAGGCAGTGGTCACAATTGGCAAGGGTCTTGATTTGTACTGGGTTTGTGTTCTGACTCTATCACATTTAAATGTGTTATATCATTTGATTCTTGCAAAAACTTTGTGAGGTATTGTGACCTCCATTTTAGAGATGGAGAAAATATCTTAGAAAAGTTAATTGAGTTTTCTAAAGTCACACAATAAATAGTGTAGTCATTTAGGATCAAGTACTGAATTTGGAGAAATAAGGATACATATTCTTATTTGTTTTGAGTATCAGTCTGACTATGTTAATAATTAACTAGGGATCATAAGAGTGCCCCATCTCCCACCAGGTTAAGTCCAAGATTGCTGGCATGTTATGCAAGGTCCTCCATGTTCTGGCTTCCATTTATCTCTCTGGTTTCATCACCTTCCCTTCCTGGCTCATGTATTGTGTTTCAGGATCATGGAACTGCTCGAAATTCCTAGTGCACACAGCTCTTTTCTTGCCTTTCCATTTACTCTGTCTAGAATGCCCAATTCCCACACTTGTCGTCACTAACTCCTACTCACTCTTTAGTACTCAGCCAGTGTAATGTATTTTATTTACATTAAATAAAAGTGTTCTTGAACAACCTTATTTATGTAGACTTCCTTAAACTCTCCAAGTTGAGTTAGGGGCCTCTTTAATACACAGCTATAATATTCTGCATAATCTAATATCACATTCATCACGTTGTATTATAATTATTTCTTTGCTCTGTATGTTTCCAACTAATCTGTAAACTCTGAAGGAAGAATCATGTCTTTGTAACTGAGAGTTTAGCAGAGTGTCTGCTACTTTGTAGGTAGGTATTCAGCATATTCTTACTGAATGAAAGTGTATTAGTCATGGTTCTCCAGAGAATAAATATGATATATACATATATATATATATATATATATATATATATATACATATATATGTGTGTGTGTATATATATATGTATACATATATATATATATATATATATATACACACACATATAACATATACACATATTATATATATGGAGATTTGTTATAGGAATTGGTTCACATGACTATGGAGGCCCCAAAAGTCCCACAATCTGCCATCTGCAAGCAAGAGAATCAGGAAATCCTGTGGAATAATTCAGTTAGAGTAAAAAGGCTTAAGGATCTGCAGCTTTGAAGTTGAAGGGCAGGAAAAGATGGATGTCCCAGCTTAAGAAAAGAGAGAGAATTCACTTTCCTTCACCTTTTTGTTCCATTTGGGCCCTTGATGGATTGGATGATACATTGGTCTGTTTACTCCGTCTACTGAATCAAATGCTATCCATGGAGACACACCCAGAAATAATGCTTTATCAACTCTCTGGGCATCCCTTAGCCCACTCAAATTGAAACACAGAATCAACCATCACAAGAGACATTGAGGCATACATTTATGAATCTATGTTGTGAGGCTCAATTGGTGGAATTAGTAGCTTTACCTGCCACAAGGGTAGGGGCTCAGAAGGCCAGGCTCTTTCTTGCTCTGGCTCAGCTAGGATACAGGTATTGAAGATATTCAGCCTCTAGGCTCAGCACCTCTTGGATGTGAGATGGTGAGTGCCAAGTATAGTGCTGTGCTGAAACTTTCCTTACTAAACACAGGTAGAGTTGGTTTTTGCTGTACTCATCCTATATAATAAAGAGCTAATATGCTAATTAGACAGGATAAAGAGCTAATATGCTAATTAGACCAGACAGCGGAACGGAATGACCTTCTGGAACGATGAGTGGGTGGGGGGTGGGGCTGCGAGGGCTGAGGCAGCCGGGGCTGCAAAGGCCTACCCTTGCATGAATTTTGTGCATCGGGCCTCTAGTGTTTTATGTTATGCTTGGAATAGAACTTGGAAATGGACATGGCCATTGTGCGTTTGCCTGTTTCTTAACACCTACACTCAGACATTATGAACATACTATGAAACTTGCTCTCTTTAGGGATAGTTATTTCCCATGAGGCCACTTCAACACTTAAGAAAATAAATCTCTAGATATCTAACCCTGGACAACTCCTATGGCCTGGGTCTTGGATCCAAATTCCCCACTCACAAATCTGCTGTCATGCTACAACCAATACAACCAGGTAAATAGAAACAATGACTATAATGACCATAGACTCCAGCTGCTATATCCCACTCTATAAAACTGAATCCTTCTCCTTCTGATGCAAGCCTGGATCAGACCTGAGTTTCCCTAGCCCCTTTAAGCAGTAAGAATGGCTTACTCCATTCTTTTTTTAAAAAATCACATTACGGTCTAGCATGTTTTGTGACCAACTTTTGAGTTAAGGCAGAGGAACAGGAGAATGATGGGAGAGGCCTTCTATACATTTTAAAGGGTAAAACCAAAACAAAGAAAAATTCTGATTGTCAGTGTAATGCCTTCTGCACTTTAGGGAGATAGATATGTTGACATAACAGTGAAGAAGAAATGGAACCATTTGGGAAATTGAGATACACTGTATTTTTGAGTAAGTTGGTTATTCACATTCTTCTTTTGGACAGCTACAGGGTCATGCCATTGTAGGAGAATTTTAAAACTCTGAGAACTCGCTCAATAGGCTGGCTTTAATCATACTGCAGCCATTTCCTTTCCTCTTTTCTTGTCATTGATGGGGGTTTGGTCAGATGCCATTTCTCCAGGCATAAGTTGTAACACAGTTTTTATGCACAGTCTGAACATATAAGTGATGGATGGTCCCCAAGATGTTTGAGAAGATTTCCTATGACTTTACCCTCAGCAAACTGACCTTCACAACCTGAAGGCATCACCTTTACAAGGGCAGCTTGAGTGCTTCTTTTGAAAGAGTAATTCTTATGTGTATGAGTAACATGCTGTGTCATGGTTTACAACAATGGGAAGAACTGAAAGCTATAGAACCCAGGAGGGAAAAAGGGGCTGTCTATCTAAGGAATAACAAGAACTGATGTTATTCCCTGCTATGCAGTGATGAAAAGGCACCTTTTAAAAGCTTTTAGTTGGTTTTCTTTTCTTCTAATCATGTCCAGGAATGTGTCTAATGCATTTTGTGCTTTTGAAAGGAAAAAGGAGAAGCATTTAAAGGACTGCCTTCATTTAAAAGGATTTTATCTCACTGGAGTTGGAGACATGGGTTTCTCAGGAAGTACACAAGTCAACACGGTGCTAATGGAACATAGGGGAGTTAGTATGAACTCAGCTTGGGAGAATCTGGGAAGGCTCCATACAGGGGTCACTTTCCCTTGAAGGATGTATAGAAGTTTTCTCAGTGGAAAAGGAGAAAGGCCATCCCAAACAAGGGTAAAGTCATGTGCAAAGGCACAAAAGCATTCCCAAAACCTCTCAATGACTTTTTGGTAAGCATTCAGACTGCTCTTTCTTTTGGACTCAGTGTAAGAAATGTTGCTTAGGTTTCCATAGTAGCCAAAAGTTCTATATTAGTAATAATGCATCTAAAATAATTAAAAGTACAGTTTCAACTGTAGTCTCACATTCAACAAATATTTCTTGAGCACCTGTCACTATTCTAGCTTACAACAGACACAGCAATACATAAAACTGACAAAAAAATCCCTTCTTTCATTGTGTTTAAGGGCTTCTGAATGCTATTTATAACATTTCTGAGAGTTTTAATTTGGGGATATTATAAAAGCAGTTCCCCTTTCAATTTCTTTCTCTCTGTATATGTGTGTGTGTGTGTGTGTGTGTGTGTGTGTGTGTGTGTGTTTAATGGAAATATATGGATATTTCTATGCTGTTGTAACAGAAGTAACTGTTATGTCAGGGATGGGAAATATAGGTTCATGTGCCCCTTTCTCAGACATAACTCATTAACTATGACTTTGTATCTTATTGACTCTGGATCCAGCCCCAGAATCCTTCTCACTAAAGCATGGTGAGTAGCCACTTCCAGCTAATCAGAACTGACTTGTAAGATGAAAGCTCTAGGTTCATTACTCCATGTAGTTTCAAATTTGGTGAAATAAAGAAGATAGTTCAGTGGGTTCTGCTGTGGATATGGGAAGCAGTCCGTACTGGCTGATGGTGACAGTGATAAATGGTTAGCCTTCTACTTAGTTCAGTTCAACATAGAAATTTTTTGAGTACCTATTATGATCTGGCATAAGTTATGGTTCTTGCTATTGAGGAGCTTAAAGTCCAGTGATAGGGGAAGTAGCTATGTCAGCCAGTCCTTGCAGTGTGGAGTTAATAAGCATAATAGAGATCAGGCTAAAACATGCAGGGAAACAGGGGAGGGAATGACCCAATCTACTGGAAGGATGGGGGAAGGGGAAGACTCAGAGGAGGTGATACTTCAATTAATTTAAAAGATAATTAGGAATCTATCAGGTGGGTGAATAGTTGGAATAAGAGAATTCTAGACAGATAGAGGCAAACGCATGGAAGTATAAAATCATGTAGGCGCAGGGGTCCTCAAACTTTTTAAACAGGGGGTCAGTTCACTGTCTCTCAGACCGTTGGAGGGCTGGACTATAGTTAAAAAAAAAACAACTATGAACAAATTCCTATGCGCACCGTGGGCCCGGGACGAGTTGGCTGCTAAGAAGGACAGGCAGCGGCACCCGGATAAATGTCGTCGGCGGGCCACATGTGGCCTGCGGGCCGTAGTTTGAGGACCCCTGATAGGGTATCATTACAGAAATCCCCTCCATTATAGAATCCTAGGTTTCTGCTAGATAGCTCGCCTTTAAGAGAAGAAACACATATTAACTGCTGCACAACACCTAGCTCACTCTAGATGTTCAATAAATATTTGTAGAAAGAATCGATATTATCTAGTCTTTACCTTTCTACTAGCATCACCTATTTTATTAATTCATGTGTTTACTGAAGTTTTCTAAGTGTTTTAAGTTTAGTTGAATTAAGAAATCAATTTGATTCCATTCAATTAATGAGGATTGAACACACATTCCATGTGAGACCCCGCCTTAGAGAAAGGTCCAGGAGGAGAAAGCTTTTGAAATGGGCCTCCTTGGACTGCCTACAACTAAGATGCCTCTGCAACTTATCATCCAAACCTGATATCAGCTAGGTAATTATGTGCCGTCAGTAATTACACTGTGGTAATAGGCATAAGCTGAAACAGTCCCAGGAAACAGGGACACATTGATCACTCTATAACTAGCTGGCTTTGGATCAGTTTTGGATTTAAATTCTATTCTATTCTTATTACGGCATGACTTTCAATAAATTACAGTAGTCTCCCTTTATCCAGGGTTACACTGTCCACTGTTTCAGTTAGCCATGGTCAACCAGGGCTTAATTACATTAAATGGAAAATTCTATAAATAAACAATTCATAAGTTTTAAATGACATGCCATTATGAGTAGTGTGATGAAATCTTGTGCCTTCCTGCTCTGCCCCTTCTGGGACATAAATCCTCTTTTTTTCCCCTAGGGAATCCACTCTGTGTATACTCTCCACCAGTTAGTCACTTAGCTATCTTGGTTATCAGGTGGACTGTTGTGGTATCACAGTGCTTGTGTTCAAATTAACCCTTATTTTAATTAGTAATACCACATTTATATAACTTTTATTACTGTATATTATCATTCTATTATTAGTTATTGCTATTAATTTCTAGTTGTGCCTCATTTATGGTCTATATGTCTGTTCTTGTGCCAGTACCAGGCAATTTTGAGAACAGAGGCTTTGTAATATAGCTTGATATCTGGTATTGTGATCACTCCAACTTTGTTCTTCTCCCTCAGGATTGCTGAAGCTATTCCGGGTCTTTATTTTATTCCATATGAATTTTTGGAGAGTTTGTTCTAGGTCTGTGAAATATGCCGTTGGTATTTTAATAGGGATTTCATTAAATCTATAGATTGCTTTGGGTAGTATGGACATTTTAATGATGTTGATTCTACTAATCCATGAACACGGTATATTCTTCCATTTATTTATGTCTTCTTCTATCTCTTTTTTTCAGCGTCCTGTAATTTTCTGAGTACAGGTCCTTTACCTCCTTGGTTTAGTTTATTCCTAGGTATCTTAATTTTTTGTGTGCAATGGTAAATGGGATTGTTTTTGTTGTTTCTCTTTCTGTGAGTTCATCATTGGTGTATAAAAAAAGACATAGATTTCTGGGTATTAATTTTGTATCCTGCTAATTGTCAAATTCATTTATTAAATCTAATAGTTTTTTTGATGGAGTCTTTAGGGTTTCCTATGTACAGTATCATGTTACCTGCTAATGACAGTTTTACTTTTTTTTTTTAATTGGGATGCCTTTATTTCTTCTTCTTATTTGATCACTTTGGCTAACATTCCTAGTATTATGTTGAACAGGAGCGGTGAGACTGGGCATCCTGTCTTTTTCCTGTTCTTAGGGAAAGTGATTTTAGTTGTTGCTCGTTAAGTATGATGTTGGTTGTAGATTTGTCATATAAGGCTTTTACTATGTTGAGGTATGGTCCCTCTATTCCCACTTTGCTGAGAGTTTTTATCAAGAAAGGGTGTTGGATTTTGTCAAATGCTTTTTCTGCATCAATTGATATGATTATGTGATTTTTATCTCAATTTGTTTATGTGGTATATCACATTTATTGATTTGTGGATATTGTACCACCCTTGTATCCCAGGAATAAATCCCACTTGATCATGGTGTATGATCTTTCTAATGTAATGCTGGATCTGATTTGCTAGGATTTTGTTGAGGATTTTAGCATCTATGTTCATCAGAGATATTGGCCTGCAATTCTCTTTCTTTGTAGTGTCTCTGCCTTGGTTTTGGTAATAGGGTAATGCTGGTTTCATAGAAAGAGCTTGGAAGTATTCTTTCAGAATATTTTGGAATAGTCTGAGGAGGATAGGTTTTAATTCTTCTTTGAATGTTTGGTAAAACTCCCCTGTGAAGTCTCTGGCCCAGGGCTTTTGTTTGCTGGAAGTTTTTTGATTACTGCTTCAATTTCCTCCATAGTTATTGGCCTATTCAGATTTTTTGATTCTTCCTGATTGAGTTTTGGAAGGTCATATTTTTCTAGGAATATATCCATTTCTTCCAGGTTGGCCAGTTTGTTGGAATAGAGGTGTTCATAGTATTTTTTTTTACAATCCTTTGTATTTCTGTGGTGTCTGTTGTTATTTCACCTCTTTCATTTCTGATTTTGTTTATTTGGGTCCTCTCTCTTCGCTTCTTGGTGAGCCTGGCTAGAGGTTCATCAATCATGTTTGTCCTTTCAAAGAACCAGCTCTTGGTTTCATTGATCTTTTGTATTTTCTTTTTGTCTCTATGCCATTTATTTCCCACTCTGATCTCTATTACCGCCTTCCTTCTGCTAACTCTGGGCTTTTCTTGTAGCTCTCTTTCTAATTATTTATGTTGTAGAGTTAGATAATTTATTACCAATTTTTCTTGCTTTTTGAGGTAGGCCTGTAATGCTATGAACTTCCCTCTCAGGACTGCTTTCACTGTTTACTATAGATTTTGGATTGATGTGTTTTCATTGTCATTTGTTTCCAGGATTTTTTTTTTTAAATTTCTTCTTTGATCTCTTTGGTAACCCAATCATTGTTTAATAACATGCTATTTAGATTCCAAGTGTTTGAATTGTTTTGATTATTTGTAGTTTATTTCTAATATTATGTCATTGTGATCTGAAAAGGAACTTGACATGATTTCAATCTTTTTGAATTTGAAGAGACTTTGCCTGTGTCCCAATATGTGGTCTGTCTTTGAAAATGTCCCATGTGCACTTGAGAAGAATGTATATTCTGTAGCTTTGGGGTGAAATGTTCTGAAGATGTTGATTAAGTCCATCTGATCTAGTGAGTCCTTTAGAATTGCTGTTTATTTTATTTTTTCTTTTGCTGATTTTTTGTCTAGAGGATTTATCCAGTGGTGTCAATGGGGTATTAAAGTCCCCTACCATAAATGTATTGCTGTCTATCTCTCCCTTGATGTCTTCCAGGAGTTTTTTTTTTTTTTTTTTTTTTTAATGTATTTAGGTGCTCCTGCATTGGGTACATATATATTTACCAGAGTTATATTCTCTTGTTGTACTGATTCCTTTAGTATTATGAAGTGGCCTTATCTCTTGTTATGGCCTTCACTTTGAGGTCTATTTTTGTCAGATATAAGTATTGCTACCCCACCTTTTTTTTCATTTGTCTGAAAGATATTTTTCCATCATTCATTTTCAGTCTGTGTGAGTCCTTTGTTCTGAGGTGGGTCTCTTATAGACAGCATATATATGGGCCATGTTTTCTTATCCATTCAGCCACTCTATGTCTTTTGATTGGAATATTTAGTCCATTTATGTTTAAGGTTATTATTGACTAGAGGCCTGGTGCCGGAGATTTGTGAACTGGGAGGGGTGGGGGGTAGTCCCTCAGCCCAGCCTGCGCCCTCTTGCAGTTTGGGACCTCTTGGGGGTTGTCCCCCTGCCGGCCAGCAGTCCGGGACTCTTGCAGTCTGGGAACCCTGCTCCTTACTGCCCGCCTGCAGCTGAGGTGGGAGAGGCTCCCACCACCACCACTGGGCTCGCCAGCCATGAGCCCAGTTTTTGGGTGAGCAGTGCTCCCCCTGTGGGAGCACACTGACCACCAGGGGGCACCTCCTGCATTGTGCATTTGTCCCCTGGTGGTCAGTGCGCCTCATAGTGACGGGTAGTTCAGCAGTTCTGTCGATTTGCATATTAAGCTTTTATAGTATAGGATAGGTACCTGTTTGTAGCATTTCTATTCTTTTTTTTTTTCACCTTTAGAAAATTTGACTTTATTTTTTGTTTTTTACTAATAAATCTTTATTGTTCAGATTATTACAGTTGTTCCTTTTTTTACCCCCCATAGCTCCCCTCTACCCAGTTCCCACCCCCCCCTCTGCCTTTACCCCCCACCTCACTGTCCTCATCCATAGGTGTACGATTTTTGTCCAGTCTTTTCCCACACCCCCCACACCTCTTTTCCCTGAGAATTGTCAGTCCACTCCCTTTCTATGCCCCTGATCCTATTATATTCACCAGTTTATTCTGTTCATCAGACTTTTTATTCACTTGGTTTTTAGATTCACTTATTGATAGATATGTATTTGTTGTCACTTTGTTGTTCATAGTTTTTGTCTTTACCTTTTTCTTCTTCTTCCTATTCTTAAAAATAGTATTTCATATAATACTGGTTTGGCGGTGATGAATTCCTTTAGCTTTCTCTTATCTGTGAAGCTCTTTATCTGACCTTCAATTCTAAATGATAGCTTTTCTGGGTAGAGTAATCTTGGTTGTAGGTTCTTGCTATTCATCACTTTGAATATTTCTTGCCACTCCCTCTGGCCTGTATAGTTTCTGTTGAGAAATCAGCTGACCGTCGTATGGGTGCTCCCTTGTAGGTAGCTAACTGGTTTTCTCTTGCTGCTTTTAAGATTCTCTCTTTGTCTTTTGCCCTTGGCATTTTAATTATGAAATGTCTTGGTATGGTCCCCTTTGGATTCCTCTTGTTTGGGCTTCTCTGCGCTTCCTGGACTTGTAAGTCTATTTCTTTCACCAGGTAGGGGAAGTTTTCTGTCATTATTTCTTCAAATAGGTTTTCAGTATCTTGCTCTCTCTCTTCTTCTGGCACCCCCATAATTCGGATGTTGGTACACTTGAGGTTGTCCCATAGGCTCCTTACACTGTCTTCATATTTTTGGATTCTTTTTTCTTTTTGCTTTTCCGGTTGGGTGTTTTTTGCTTCTTTGTATTTCAAATCTTTGACTTGATTTTTGGGATCCTCTAGTCTGCTGTTGGATCTCTGTATATTATTCTTTATTTCAGTCAGTGTATGCTTAATTTCTAGTTGGTCCTTTTTCATATCCTTGGAAGTCTCTCTAAATTTATTGGCGGTTTCTAGAAGATTCTTGAGTAACCTTATAACCGTGGTTTTGAACTCTATATCCAGTAGTTTGCTTTCCTCCATTTCTTTCATTGGTGACCTGTTTCTTTGTCTCCGCATTTTGGCTGCTTCCCTGTGTTGAGAGTGTGGCTTTGTGTGCTAGGTGTCCTATAGGGCCCAGTGGCTCAGCCTCCCCAGTTACCTAAGGTGGACACTCTTGGTGCACCCCTTTGTGGGCTGTGTGCACAGTATTGTTGTAGTTAAGCCTTGACTGTTGTTGGTATCACTGGGAGGAATTGACCTCCAGGCCAATTGGCTGTGAGGATCAGTTGTGTCTATGATGGGAGAACTTCTGTGCTGGAGACACCCTTATGGGGCAAGACTTGCTTCAGTGGGGCTTTGGCGCTCACTGAGTCTGCCTCCTGAGTGTGTCTCTTATGGATCTGAAGAGTTGAAGTCTGGATGGTCTCTTTCTGACAACTGGGTACATTGACTCCTGGATCTCCAAGGAGAGAGGCCACCCAGCAGGAGCTACAGAGAGATCTGCAGATTCCTTCTCTTTGTTTGGGGTTTGGAGGTGCCCAGATGAGGCCCAGCTGTGAAGCAATGCAAGCTGCTGTGGAGCCTTGGGTTTTCTTTTGGAGGCTCTGATGCTCTTTGACCCAGCTGCAATATGTTAGGTTTCAGATTACGAAGGGCCAGGCCATTCATATGCAAAAGCTTCTGCATACAAATTGGGTTGGGCGGGGTCTCAGGGAATCACCAGGGTGGAGCAAACAGCAATGGCTGACCGTCAGCCCTTCCTGGAAGAGGTCCTGTGTCTCTGTGTCCCATGGCACTGTGCAGGAACAATGATCGCTACAAGCACCACTAAGAGAAAGCCACCCTCGAGTTGCACCCCATGCCAGACAGTCCAGTTTCTCCCTGTATGAGTCTGGGTCCACAGAGTCCTGCCTGGAACTGGAGTTCAGAGCAGTCGAAAGCTTGTGTCTCCCTCCTGATTGAAAAAGACAACAGTGTACTCAGTTGCCAGCCCTTTCCACGCTCGTGCCTCTGTACCTCTGCACTTCACTTCTGCACCTCTGCTCCTCTTCTAAGTCTCAGTGTGCTTTTCTCTTTCCTTCTAGTTGTAGAATTTCCACTCAGCCAGCCTTTCCATGGTTCTGGATGATACCCATTTTGTCTTTTAGTTGTAGTTTTGAAGTGGTTGTGTGAAGCAGCAAGTTCAGGTGTTTACCTATGCCGCCATCTTGGTTTCTCCAGCATTTCTATTCTTTATGCCTGTGTTCCTTCTTCCCTTTCTGTTTCTTCTTTTTTTTTACAACAGTCCCTTTAGCATTTCTTGCATTGCTGGCTTGGTAGTGATAAACTCCCTTAGCCTTTTTTTTTTTTGTCTGTGAAGCTCCTGATTTCCCCTTCAATTTTGCATGATAGCCTTGCTGGATAGAGTATTCTTGGATTCAGTCCCTTGCTTTGCATCACTTTGTCTACTTCATTCCATTCCCTTATGCCCTGATATGTTTCTGTTGAGAAATCATTTGATAATCTAATGGGAGATCCTTTGTAAGTAATTCTCTGTCTATCTCTTGCAGCCTTTAAGATTCTCTCTTTGTCCACTGAAATTGTTTTAAGTCACTATGTGAAGAGTAATTTGTCACACAACAGTAGATGACCAATATAGGGCCTGATGCATTCTTATTGCTAACTAATTTCTCTTTAAATGGAAATACCTCAATAATTGTCTATTAATGAGTACCTGTCATATTAAAAGCTTCTCTTCTGCTTCCCCCTGGAGCAACAGCTGAGCTTCACTTGTTGCCTTTAAAGAACAACAATAAAAGTGTGTCCAGAGGCCTAATGTACTTGAAGCCCTGCAATTGCTCCCACTTGCTGGATGTTCACAATGTCTTTGGAGGCAGTTTTCCTAAGGCAATGAAATCAAGATATCAAGAAAATGCCTTCTGGAGTCAATCCTCTTTGGGCTCTCAAGTTTCTTTGAAACTTCTGTATAAGCAGCTAATTCTTCAGCTTTCATTAAGCATCTTCAGAGAAAAATCAGATTCATGTATTTTCTCAAAGACTTTCTAATTTAGAAGGGGAAGCTACAACATATGCACACTTATATGCAAGACAGGACAGAAAATAAAGACATCAACTTGAAATAATGGAAAGAAAAAAAATTGTTTGGGGTCAAAGAATCTGGATTTAAATCCCAGGTTTACCATGTATTAGCTGGTGACTTTGGACATCATCTGTTCATCTTTCTCTATAAATTACTTGAGTTATTTTCCTCCTCTAAAGTGAGGATAATCACACTGCTTTATAGCATTGTTGCTGAGTAGGAGGAAAAATTGATGTTGGGTGTAAAGTTCTTTTAAGTAATAAAGAAGTTTATAGTTTTATTCATTATTGATTAAAAGAACCAAATCAACATGCTATAACTAATACTAATGATCACAAATTAAAGACTCTTAGGGCTTAGCAAAGAGGGAAGATGGTTCTGACTGGAAATTCAGGGAACCTTCCTAGGAGAGGCAACATTTGAGCTGGATTTTGAAAAATGATTTGGGGGTGGACAGTACAGGCAAAGGGGGAGTGGAGTTGAGTTTTGGAGGTGGCAGAGCGTAAGTGGTGCATCTGGGGAAAACAATGAGCTGTTTAGTGTTTCTGGGATTATGCGATGGGAAAGTGGGAAATTAAAGTTGGATCCAGACTACAAATTCTCAAGTTTCAGACTGAGGAGACTTTTTTATATAGACTGTAGTTCTGTCATCATGCACACAAAGTTTGGAAAGGCTTACACATAGTTCATTACCTTAAAGAACACAATCTCATTTGAAGTTCATCATATACCTACTCATTCTAGACCATGGTGCCAAATATTCCCATATTGTTCCTGTTTGGGTCACTTCAGACCACCCATATTTTCCTGGAATTTATCTTCCTGTTGGCGATTTTTATAGATTTTTTTTGTCTTTATTGAAACTGTTAAAACTAGTCAACCTTTTTGTTCAATGACAGAAAAACCAGTTTTTTTTTTCTTTTAACAGCCCAGAGTCTATAACAAACTCATCTTTTTAAAAAACTTTTACCCCAACTTTTAATTTTTATTTTTTAAAAAATTTATTGGGGTGACATTGGTTAGTAGGTCATATAGGTTTTAAGTGTTCATTTCTATGATACGTGATGTGTAAATTATATTGTGTGCTCACCTCCCAAACTCAAATCATCTTTCACCATCTATTTGACCTCTTTCCCTTTACTATCCCCCACACCCTTCCGTCTGGTAACCACCATACTGTTGTCTGTGTCTATGATTTTTTGTTTTTCTTGTTTGTTCATTTGCTGCTTTCAGTTTTATATCCCATGTGAGTGAAATCATATGGTTCTTAACTTTTTTTCTAATTTCACTTAGCAAAATATTCTCAAGGTCCATCCATGTTGTTGCAAATATCACTATTTCATCTTTTCTTATGGATGAATAGTATTCCATTGTATAGATGTACAACATCTTCTTTATCCAATCATCTATTGAAGGTTACTTCAGTTGTTTCTGTGTCTTGGCCACCATGAACAATGCCTTTGGACTCAGACTAAATTATACTTCCAGCATCCCTGGCTCTCCAGCTCACAGATGTCCCAAGATCATGGGACTTCTTGGTCTCCATAACAGTGTAAACAAATTCCTAATATCTCTCTCTCTCTCTCTCTCTCTCTTTCTCTCTCTCTCTCTCTCTCTCTCTCTCTCTCTCTCTCTCTCATCTTGAAGGGAGATCTGAGTGATACACCATATTGTCCAATACTATGGTGTAATCCTGGCTTCTAGAGTTCTAGTGGGTGAAATAGGCCAGGCAGTCTCAAACTTAGTATGTGTATGGAGTTCACAGGTGAAGAAAAACATTAAAAAATTATTGAATGGAAATATTTTATTCTTCTAATATATGTGCAGTGAATAACAACAGAGTTCTACCTGGCAAATTGAAACCCTCTACTCCTCATTTTCTCTTTTCCATCTGCTAATTTTTATTTATTACTTTATATTATCATAGCTTATTGTCTATAAATTTATGTATTTTTGCATTCTTTCCACCTAGCAGGGTACTCAGTACATAGCAGTTGCCCAATGAATGTTTATTTTGTTAAATAGGAACTGTCTACTATAGTAATACATGTATTATATAATTCATGTATTCTTCTGAAACCGATGCTGTTTGTTCATCCTGCAGCCAAACAACTTGGTGAATGTAATTTGTGGGAGAGAGTGGGGTATGGTGAGATCTCTGTCAGCGAGCTCCATGTAGTGTTTTGGAGCAGCTTGTGCCCTCACCTTGGTGGCCTTACTTCCTGGTAAGATCACTCCTGATCTTGGCTGGGGCTCCCATTGTGGCTTCGTGGTTCCTCAAATGGTGGTCAAGATGACGTTGCTTCTGCAGTCCTTGTGAGTCCTCCACTCCGACAGTTGCCACTTTTCTTATTCTAATAATTGCTCTCACTGAGACAAGAAGTGGTCCTCTCTGTGTGGGCCTTTTCTTTGGCTTCTAAACAGAGAAGCTCTGCTCCCTGTTTTCTGCAATATCTCTACTGTTTCAACTTTTATTTGACTAAGTTTGTATTGCTTTTGTATTTTTAAGCGTTCCATATATCCATGTATCCTCTGAATGTTTATGTCCCACAACATGTATATGTTAAATCCTACTCCCCAATGAGATGGTAGTAGGAGTTGGGGCCTTTGGAAGGTAATTAGGTGATGAGGGTGGAGCCCTCATGAATGAGATTGACTGCCTTCTAACAGATGCCAGAGAGTTCCCCAGCCCCTTCTACCATGTGAGGTTACAGTGAGAAGATAGCTGTCTATGAGCCAGGAAGTGAGCCCTCATCAGAGACTGAATCTACCTGCAACTTGTTTTTAGACTTCTCAATCTTTGAGAAATGTATTTCTCAAAACTGTGAGAAATACATTTCTGTCATTTATAAGCTACTTTGTCTATAGTATTTTTTTTTATAACAGTCCAAATGGATTAAGAAAATCAGGGCTAAAACAAGTTCTTCCTGGGACCAGTGGTAAGATGATGTTAGTGACACAAATGGCCTCTTACTCTAAATTGTCCCCTTTCACTTATAATTAGTTATTATCCCTGTGCTGACTTTAACCACTTTAGCTATTTCCTATTGCAGGACAAATCAGTTTTCTATTTGAGATTCTCTCCGAGAGGTTGGGGAAGGCTTTTCTTCCTTATATTAGACTAGTGGCCCAGTGCATGAAATTCGTGCACTTGGGGAGGAGGGTCCCTCAGCCCGGCCTGTGCCTTCTCATCAGTCGGACATCCTTAGCACTGCCGCAGAGGCGGGAGAGGCTCCCGCCACCACCACTGCGCTTGCCAGCCATGAGCCCAGCTTCTGGCTGAGCAGCACCCCCCTCCATGGGAGCACACTGACCACCAGGGGGCAGCTCCTGCATTGAGTGGGATCAGGCCAAAACCAGCTCTCGACATCCCCCAAGGAGTCCCAGATTGCAAGAGGGTGCAGGCCAGGCCGAGGGACCCCACTGGTGCACGATTGGGGCTGGGAGGGACCGTGGGAGGGCTCCAGGGCATGTCTGGCCCGTCTCGCTCAGTCCTGATAGGCTGGACCCCAGCAGCAAGCTAACCTACTGGTTGTAGCATCTGCCCCCTGGTGGTCAGTGAACATCATAGCAAGCGGTTGAGCAGCCTAAGCATATCATTAGCATATTATGCTTTGATTGGTTGAACGGACGACTGGACACTTAGCATATTAGGCTTTTATTATATAGGATTATGAATTTCAGCCCCAAGGATGTATTTAAATATATACCAACTAGAGGCCCGGTGCACAGATTTGTGCACCGGTGGGATCCCTCAGCCTGGCCTGCAGGTATCTGGCTGAAATCAGCATTCCGACATCCCCCGAGGGGTCCCAGATTGCGAGAGGGCAGTTCTTAGGTGATGCACCCCAGAATCGAGCTCCCTCCTCTCTGGTTCCAGGTGCATCACCCGAGAACTGCAGCTGCCAAGTCTCTGCAGCTTGGCAGCTCCTAGGTTGAGCATCTGCCCCCTGGTGGTCAGTGCACTTCATAGCTACCAGTCAGACAGTCAGATGGTTGCTCAGGCTTTTATATATACAGATATGCAGCAAGCAGAACCCCTATCTGACCCCCACCCTCTCCACCAAATTTCCACTAAATAATGAATACCCACAGCGGGTACTTTCTGGATCCCTCTGCACACAGGATGTATGAAACAGGCATGCAGTGAAATACACAAATGAAAGTGTATAGAAGAGTGCTCTATATGTGATAGCAGTTTAATAACTATTAGGGGGAGGAACCTATGTTTTTAAGGTATCTACCATCAGAAAATCATTGTGCTATGTGATTTATATCATTTGTCTTTTTAAAATCCTTAAATTAGCTTAAAATACATGTGTTAATTATCCACATCTTACTAATAAAGTCCTAGATTTCAGAGAATTTAATTAAACTCTTCAACGTTACATAACTACCAAATACAAGAGTTGGGGTTCAATCCCAAGGCTGTCTGGTTGTAAAGTTCATGCTCTCTCCATAGTGTGATATTTCCTCTTATTTAAACTTGAGTGTGAGTTTGAAAATCTGTATCAACAGAATATTTCTATTTCTTATATATATGTACATGTCGTATAAAAATACTACACTGTAATTATTCACACCTCACTCCTCTGTGTTAGAAGACAGGCCAAAGGAATTTTGAATGAAAACCTTCATCTAAAACATTCAAATAGAAGAGGGAAAAGAAGAAGATGAAGAATGAGAAGAACAGTATGATGAACAGAAAAAGTAACTTAAAGAGTATGTCTTTAGGGGTGTGTGTGTAATTTTTGGGAATAAAAATAGAGCATAGGTTATTTAAACCCACATTTGTTTTATTGAGAAAGTACTGAAGGGAAAAAGCACTGAATGCATGTTAACTGCTTAATACTTGCGTGTTGAATGCAAATTAATTGCTCAAACCATCTGGTAATCATTTGACTCTAGCAATAAAAGTGATATGTGAAACATTTATCATCAATCTGAAGGCACATTTTTCTAATGGATCTTTTATTCAAGTTTTATATTTCTGTTGGGAACTTAAGATATTTTTTTAGCCATGTAGTGCTTTCAACTTCTGTTTATAATTAGGATGATTCTAATGACATAGTGGTGGCACTAGAAGTAATCTTTCAATTGGCTTTCTTTGATCAATAGAGCATCCACCTTTCAACCTCATAAAATAATGCAAACTTTGACTAAACTAGGAGAGAATCAATGAACACACTTCACTTTTAAGAAAGTGCCTTTTACAGGTTTCAGAATATGTATAAGAATGTGTATGCATGTGCATGCATGTAAGTGTAAGTGTGCATGTGTGCCTTAAGGAGCATACATCTAGATTCCTATGTGTATTATTGCACAGCTGCTTATTTAACCTTGATAATGGTATTCTCTTCAGGAATATAGTCAAAGGAAATAGCATTTTTGGTTTCAGACAAACATCTTTATGAAGGATATCACCCTTAAACTTGGGCACAAGGGATCTGTATACATAGTCCAGTGCTTTACTGAGCCTCACAGAAAACAAACACACCAAAATAAAACTTATTTAAGAGCACATGGAGTAATGTCAGCAACATGGCATCATGAGAGGACCTCCAGGTCTCTCCCCTTGAAGTTACAAACTGCAAGACTATAATTCAACGAAAATTCCCTGCTCAATACACAAACACTCTGAGAGATCTGCACATTGAGACATCTGAAAGTTAGCATATCCCAGTGAATAGGGGAGACAGGACTGGGGGAACAGAGCCGGGAGCCAGGATGCAATCCAGCACTCACCACGGCCCCAACAGAAGTGATAGCAATGAAGGGTCAAAGTGTAAATGGAAGGGCACAGACAGCCTGCTTGGCTGGCACACAGTGAGGCAGAGACCGGGGTAAGGAGTAGAGAAGCAGTGCAATGGGTGGCAGCCTTCCACAACCTGCCAATCTCCTGTGGCAGTAAAATCCTCACTCAGCAAATAGTGAAAAAGGCCAAAAAAACCCTTTTTAGTCCAAGAGGTCTGTACTCACTGTAGCTAAACCCACTAGAAAGAACAGAGCTGCAGACACGGGAACCTGCTCACTCATCCCCAAACCCTCCCCACTCATCACAGTGGAGCTGGTAGAAGCAGCTGGGTCGACTCAGGGCGGCTCTGCTGGCAGCTTCTGGCTACAGAAAGGCGGTGTTGGGAACACATAGGCCAGGAGACCCATAGGCCACCACTTCCCACCATGGGGGTGATGCCCTAAGACCGAGATGATAGAGTTGTAAGGGGGATGCTCACCCCTCAGGGAGTATGTGGTATTTTCCACAGTCAGGCAACACTGCCCCACAGAGTTCCCAGCAGTCCCAATAGTGAAGGTAAGAATAAATAAAAATTTGTTCTCTGGCGCCACCTACTGGAAATCAAAAGAAATACCTCTACTTATCAACCTGCTAACCGCCCCCCCACCAAGAGTTAAATACTTAAAAAAAATTTTAAGTACCAAGTATAATGAATAACCAAGGTAATAGGGAGTTCAGAAAATAAAAAAATTCCAGAAAATAAACTCAAAGACATGGGAGACTATGATTTAAGTGATAGAAATGTCAAGATTATAGTTATGAAAACACTCAACAAGCTACAAAAAGTTCCAAAAAAAGCATTTCAATGAGCTCAGAAATAAAATCAATGAACAAAGGAGTACTTCGCCAAGAGATTAAAACTACAAAAAAGAACCAAACAGAAATTCTGGAGCTGAAGAACTCAGTAAGATGAAGAATGGACCAGTGAGCTTAGAAAATAGAACAGACAGATGGAGGAAAAAAATTAGTGATATTAAGGATAGAAATCTAGAAATGACGCAGGTAGAAAAAGAGAATCAAGAGATAAAAAATGTGAAAGCATAGAGATCTTAGATTATTTAACAACTTGTTGACAAATGTTTAGTATCATTAGTATGAGAATTCAAATTTAAATGAGATAATATTTTTCACTTCACACCAGAAAAGATGTTTAAACTAAGAATATATTTTGATCTTCCATATCTTTCTTCACTGTTATTCAAGGTCTCCAATGGGGATGTTCATGTATTGCTCATGGAAAAGTAAAATAAATTTGAAGATGCATATAAAAATAAAATAAATGTAAATGTACTGAACTCATCAATTAAAAGTCACAGAGTAGCAGAAAACCCTTCTATATGCTGTCTTTAGGAGACACATCTCAGCTTCAAAAGCAGACATAAACTCAAATTGAAAAGGTAGAAAATCATACTCCAACAAAATGTCATCCAGAGAAAAGTAGGTGTAGCCATACTTAGATAAAACAAATGCAAAGTAAAAAAGGTAAAGAGAAAAAGATAGACATTTTATAATGATAAATGAGATAATACATTAAGAAGACATAGCACATTAATATATGTACACCCAACCTAGAAGCATCAAAATATATCAAGCAACAGCTAACAGAACTATAGGGAAAAACTGACAAAAATACAATTATAGTAGGGGACCTAAATACCCTATTGATAGCAATGCATAGATCATCCAAACATAAAATCAATAAGGAAATATCTGTCTTTAATGATATATTAGGCCAAATGGACATAAATGATATTTACAGAGCTTTTCATCCCAGAACATAAGCATATACATTCATCTCTAATGCTAATGTCTATTCTCAAGGATAGACAATATGTTGGGGGCACAAAACTAGCTTCAACAAATCTAGAAAATCTGAATAGACTGATCAATAGTAAGAAATATGAAAAGTCAAAAATCTCCCAAAAAGTAAAAGTTCAGGATCAGATGGCCTCACTCGTGAATTCTACCAAACATTCAAAGATAAGTGATCAATATCCAAAACATATAAAGAACTCATACAACTCAACAAGTCCTATTAAAAAAATGGGCAGAGGACCTTAATAGACACTTTTCCCAAGAAGACATACAAATGGTCAACTGATATTTTAAGGAAAATGCAAATCAAGCCACAATGAGCTACCAACTCACACCTGTTGACTATTATCAATAAGACAAGAAATAACAAATGTTGGGGAGGATGTGGAGAAAAAGAAACCCTCCTACACTGCTGGTGGGAACATGAATTGGTTCAACCACTCCGGAAAATAGTACAGAGATTCCTCAAAAAATTAAGAACACAGCTACCATATGATGCAGCAATCCCTCTTCTTGGTATCCACCTGAAAAACTTGAAAACATTTATTTACAAAGATATATAAATACCACTGTATTAATTATAGCATTATACATAGTAGCCAAGGCATGGGAACAACCTAAGTGACTTTTGATGGATAATTGGATGAGGAAGATGTGCAATGGAATACTGCTCAGCCATATGAGGTTAGGTCTCACTTTTAGTCATTGAGAACCTTGACCTGTCTAATTCTCTTGATGACATCACATGTGATATAAGCAGGCCTTGTAAATATAAACCTCATTCTTTCCTAGAGATTATACAATACAATTCCATATAAAAGAAAACCCTGTCAGCAGGGTTTTGCCCTTGATCTTATGAAATAAACACTCTAGTTACTGGGCTGACAATCTCTTGGATTTTCCTGCCCCTTCTTACTCACGTCGAATGGACATTCTGTTCCCTACCTTAAGGAAGAGGGGGAGTGGTGCCAGCTTGGATTTTGTGGATCTGATTAAATTTTTATTTTAAGTCTCTTTCTGATAAAAGCTGGTGGATGGGGGGTATAGAGGAAGGCTGTTTATCCTGCCACACAAACACAATATTTAAGCCAACCCTGGATTAGTTTCTATTCACATGACAGGAGCAAAAACCCTGACTAGGTTAGATGACTTTAATTTGGGGCATTACCAAGGGGTTTGTCTGTTTCACATTCTATTAGATTATGGATTCCTTGGTGGCGGAGGTTCGTGTTACTCATGTTTGAAACACAAAGTCCAGAACCTAAACTTGCCACTTGGTTTGCATTCAAAGGGCGTTTGCTGAATTGAACAAAACCAAAGCAAAAGAGATTAAATAATTCAAAATAATCTTTTAAAAACCCTCTAACAGGGCTATCAAATGCATCTCAACAGTGTGAAAATATTTTGAAAAAAATTTCTCAAATTTTCATTCCCTTGTAAAAGTCCTCTATATCTCTTGGACCAAAAAGTGAGTTGTTTTCATCTCTGTCTGGAATCTTCTGGATGTCAGTTTTCTGTGTCATCCTCATATGTGGTTCCACTCTGACTCCCTTCCTGAACTTGTTGAGGCAGCCGCAGCTGGAAGGGTTGCTAACATTCTGCCAGCAGGATCCTTGTGCAGAGACTAACTTCTTAAGGGCTAATTTTCTTCAGTTAAGCTTTCTGAATCTTGCTGCATTGATCAATGAATGGATAACTAAGGGCATATCTGAAAGTACAAAGCAGTTGTTTTTTTTTAATTTTAAACATATTGATTTTTGTGTTTTTTTTTTCCCCACTGCCCACCTTCATTGTATTTTATGCTTGTATATGAGTATGTCTTAGTACAAAAACAAACAAACAAACAAACAAACAAAAAAAAACCTCTCACTTCTGGATTTAGAAAGAAAGTAACACATTTTTGATCATAGAAATTCAGCTGTTCATATTTTTTCTGTGTATGTGTGTGGTCTGATTGTATCAAGTCAGATTCCAATTCATTACTCTTACAGGTTTACTGAAAGCAAAGTTAGTAACCCTAATCTGTCATTAAACTTAGAGGGGATAGATTGCTGCTAAATCATAGGATGCTTGTTACAAAGGTGTATGTGCCAACACAGATGGCTCATGTTGCCCTGGGAAAACCATCAAGATCTCAGTCACTGCATCCTCCTTGTTCCAGGCGTGTAGTCATTGGTGGTCCAGACCCATCTGCAGAGGAACTCAGAGGTGGGTGCTCTGACTGGGAGGTGACATGCAAACAGACTCTTCCCTAATATATGCAAGGTCCAGGACAAGGATAATAATGGAGGCCCACATACCATATGTCTAAATATTTAAAAGTTACCCCGCAACACATCACTTTTCCAACTGAGGAATAATAGGCCATTCTAAGCACTTCCTCAAACTATACCATCTGAGCAGAATGGATGGAGAGCAGTTACCAGGTGTCTGGCCTGCCTGCATGCCTACTTTGGGTGAATTAGGAGTGGTTAAATTTAAACAAAATCAGCTCCTCTTTATTTGGTTTCCCAGGCAAAAGGTGGTGATTCCACTCCCTGGCATATTCTCTCAACCTTACATCTGGTTTTGGTGGGCATGGGAAAGGGATTTGGTTGATATAATCCTCTTCTATAATTCCTGTTAGCTCAATGAATTTCTAAAATTTAATAAAAAATCTTTTTTATGAGATTAAAAGAAAAAGAATTTGTGATTATGTATTTATGATGCATGGGACCCTTCAACACCTATGGCCTAGAGCAAGAACTCCTCTTGGCTGGATCTAAAGGTAGTTCTCTAGGTCCTGTTTTGGCTCCTTCAGTGGCTTCAGTTTAGAATGTCTGAATCACTATAAGGCCACTTCCCCCAAAGCATCAGTCTCTAACTCATTGGTCAGCCCAAGGAAGTAATACAAATGGCCCTTTAACTGTAAGCAGCCATGGAAGGGATGGTAAAGTCAGCTACTGGCTGGACTTCAGGCATTACAGAGAAGAAAAATTGAAGTTGCCATTGGCAATATTGGTTGGGCATCTCCAGTAGATTGTTAAGAATACCAGGTCTAAGAAAATAATTCAACCATACTAGTATTCTTTGAGCTTGCTGAGACTTCTCTTCATATACCTCAAGAGTAATTTTCCCAACTCCAAATGGAACCTCTATTTTATCACATTTACAACTAAGATTTATTGAGCACTTACTATGTGCCAGAGACTATACTTCGCACATTATATGCATTTAGTCTCACAGCAACCATTAAAATAGGTACTGTTTAAACAGATAAGGATACTCTGGAACAGAGAAGTTAATTTATAAATGTCACCCAGATAGTAAGTAAATGAACTGTGATTCATATCCAGGTTTGTTTCATTCCCAAGCCCTTACCCTTAACCTTATACTACCACCTTCCATGGGTGGTTCCTGTATACTGACCTTCCAGTGGGGTCAGGAACATTATCTTGCTCATTTTTTTGTTTCTTTGAGGTACCTACTTAGTACATGTTTATGACAAGTATTCTAACTTGTGATATGATGGGTTATGCTATATTAAATAAATATCCCAGACACTCTATCTGGTCTATATAATGTTTACTTAGGCTCATATGTGTGTATCAAAGTTTAGGACAAGGGTTGGAAAATTTTTCATGTAAAGGGCTGTTAGTAAATATTTTAGGTTTTGTGGTTTATATGGTGTGGTCGATAGAACAGTGGCTCCCCCAAAATTTTCACTTCGTAATTCCAGGAATGTGAGAATATGTTATGTTACATGGTAAAGGGAAATTAAGGTTGCTAAGCAGCAGACTTTAAAATAGAGAGGTAATTCTGAATTACCTCTCTATTTGGGGTGGGCCCAATATAAACACAGGGTCCTTAAAGTGGAAGAGACAGAAGAGAAAACCAGAGTGATGTACAGGGCGTGAGAAGGCTTCAATGTGCTGTTTTTGGCTGTGGAGTAGGGGAAGGGGCCCAGGAGCCAGTGAGTGCAGGCAGCTTCTAGAAGCTGGAAAAGGTGAGGAAATTGATCTCCCAGAGTGGCTCCAGAAAGGAATGCAACCCTACTGACATTTTAATATTAGTCAGGTGAGACCTATGTTAGACTTCTAACAGACAGAATTGTAAGCTGATAAACATGTTGTTTCAGTTTGGGGTAACTTGTTATAGCAGCAATAGACAACTAATACATATTCCCTCTGTCGCAAATGCTCAGATCTGTCACTGTAGTGTGAAAGTAGCCCCAGGTAATATATAAACCAATGTGTGTGGCTATGTCCAAATAAAACTTTATTTATAAAAACAGGCTGGCCAGCCAGATTTGACCTGTGGAATATAGTTTGCCAACCCCTGGTTTATGGTCTAGAGCAAAATTAAGTGTATTTTGTGGACAAAGATAAAGATGACTATCATGGAATAAAAATCTAGGCAAAAGCAGTGGAAATTATAGGTAAATTAGAGAGGAAAGAAGAAAAAAATATAATATTTATTAGCATCTGTTTCAGTATGTTATAGGTACCACTAAGTTATAGTATGTTACAGATGTTTCATGTGTGTTTTCTTATTTAAAGCTTGAAATAACATGGTAGTGCTTGTTTTATTACTCCCATTTTTACAGATGAGGAAACAGTCCATAGAGATTAAGACATTTAGGTTCACACAACTAATAAACAGGATTTTTAAATCAAACTTGTCCTGATTCTAGGTTACCATTTTCTACACTGAGGGACATCTTATTTGTTTTCTATTTACTCTCTCTGAGTCCCCTGCTACTCTAAGATGTGCTAAGCTGAATTGGAGAGGCATTATTAGTTGAATCATTTTGGGGAAAGGGTGGCTCAAATTCAGTTATAACATTCAGCGTTTAGCTTCTCTGAGTTCTCCTAATGTTAGCAAACCTCACTTCTTATAGCCCTGTCCACTATTCAAAGGAAAGATATAATGGTTGATGGAAAAAAAAACAGTAGAAGGTAAGAGCTAATTTGATTTGGACTTGAATGTTTCATTGAAGTTAATGGAGTTATTATTTAAAACAAATGACACAGAAGGTAAATTCTCAATTTGGAATAGAAGATTTGAACACATATTTAACATGGGACATTTTTCCACATTTCACTGCTTCTCTGATGTAAAAAATTATCAATGCATCAATCTTAAAAACATACTGTTATGGTTATCAAGACTCAAACCTGATCTGTGTTTTCTTGGATTTTGCAAAAATCCATCTAGTTCTGTGACAGGTGGAATTAATAAGATTAGAACCAAAGTTCTATTATTTCCTGAAAATAAAAATATTAAATATTTATCAGGCTCAGAAGTCAAAAGTGTGAAGGACTGATGAAACTATCACACATATAACCACTCATGTATAGGAATGGAGTTTCCAAGATATATTTCACAAAATGCTTCTTCTGATGTATGTAAGTCCCAGGAAATTCTATTTGAAAATAGAGTTCCGTTATCAAACACTTTTATGAAGGAGTATATGGGTTCTGGTACCAATTCCCATAAGGGGGTGTTCCCCACACCAGCAAGCAGTTCTTCCGGCGCTAGCTTTGTGTTTTAGAATTCAACTCAATTGTGACACTATCTAAGATAGCATCAAATTTCACAGGTTAAGAGTTCAGTTCTCCTAAGACCACCCTTTCCACATGTATTTCAGACCTGAGTTGTGTAAGAAACATGCCTCTGATTTATCTTCATAGAAAAGAAACAGCATGTGGCCAGGCCATTACTGAATTTCCCCAGAGCAAACAGGATGTGGGGGTGGGGAGAGAGGATGAGAGCTATACACACACGGCTGATAGCACATGTCCTAGGAAGATTCCCCTACCAGTGGTCGGCAAACTGCGGCTCGCAAGCCACATGCGGCTCTTTGGCCCCTTGAGTTTTTAGTAAAGGCCAGCTTAGGAGTACCCTAATTAAGTTAATAACATTGTACCTACCTATATAATTTAAGTTTAAAAAATTTGGCTCTCAAAAGAAATTTCAATTGTTGTACTGTTGATATTTGGCTCTGTTAACTAATGAGTTTGCCGACCACTGCCCTAGACCAAACATGTCAAACTCAAAGGCTCACATGGGCCAAATAAACAAGGTTTAAGTTTCTGTGGGCCTCAAAAAAACAAAAGCTTCAATTTTCATAGAAACGTATGTTTATTTCGAGACATGCTAAATACAAAAGGGTTGAAATAAATGAGTAATTGTTAAAATAAAAGAACATTTTAATAAAAATTAATATTTTTTGAACATTAACTTACCAGACACTGAATAACTGCACAAATTAATAAGCACAACGCAAATAAACCTATTTTTCTTGTTCTCTGAAAACAAAATATTTCCCATTGTGAACACCAAACAAGTCAGTCCAAGACTAATGACATGGCAATTGGCTGCTAAAATATTCGCTGCTAGTATTCGTGGGGAGAAATGGTATGCCTGTGTGTAAGGCATGTAAAGGAAATGAATGCAACACAATTATAGTAATTAGTCACTAGCGAACGTTGTAGTGCATTATTAATAATTATGAAGCGGGATTTTTGGACTGGAACACACAGTGTTCCCCTGGGCAGGATGGTTTCCTGGATTCTTTGTCTGTTGGAGTTGAAGAATGAATCCACGGACAAAAGGTGATATAGCAAAGGTGGAAATTTATTGAAGAACAAGTATAGACTCCCACGTGGGGTGGGGGAAAGAGTCCCACTGAGTTCCCTTTTCCACGGCTTATAAAGACTTCAGATCTTTGTGCCTTGATATCCCCTCTGATTGGTCACTATTTCCTTAGACTGATTACTATAGTAACTCCTGAGCTCAAAGGTCAAACCTCACATGGAACATGTGAGGCTCTCCTCCCCTCTCCCTTATTGTTTTCCTATTCCCATTTGGGCTTTCCTCTTCTTCCTCTGAATGAGGGGATTCCTTCCCTTTATTTTGTAAATATAGACCTTCTGCTGTTCCCAGCTCCCTCATTCTATGGAAATGTACCTGTTGCAGCTTTTCAGCTTCCCTAGTCTATGGAAATACTAGAGGCCTGGTGCATGAAATTTGTGCACTGGAGGGGGTTGTCCCTCAGCTCAGCCTGCACCCTCTCCAATCTGGGACATCCCTCTCACAATCCAGGACTGCTGGCTCCTAACCGCTCGCCTGCCTGCCTGCCTGATTGCCCCTAAATGCTTCATCCTGCCAGTCTGATTGCCCCCTAACCATTCCCCTGCTGGCCTACTTGACACCTAACTGCTCCCCTGCTGGCCCGATCGCCCCCAACTGCCCTCCCCTGCCAGCCCGGTCGCCCCCAACTGCCCTCCCCTGCAGGCCTGGTCATCCCAACTTCCCTTCTCTGCTGGCCATCTTGTGATGACCATCTTGTGATGATGTGAGGGCAGCCATTTTGTGATGACATGGGGGCGGCCATCTTGTGGCAGCCATCTTGTGATGACGTGAGGGTGGCCATCTTGTGATGATGTGGGGGCAGCCATCTTGTGACAATGAGGGTGCAGCCATCTTGTGATGACGTGGGGGCAGCTATCTTGTGAGGTTGTGAGGGTCAATTTGCATATTACCTCTTTATTATATAGGATACCTTCTGCTGCTCTCAGCCCTGTGCTTCTTCAATGGTCCCCTTAATTTCTAAAATTTCCTAAATCTGTCTTTTCCACTCCTAAAAATTCCTGTTTCAATTATGTATAACAGGATATTGTAAAAATTAAGTTACAAAATTTTTATTAAAATGTTTCTTACATACCTTATATTGGCTGGGTCGCAAAAATATTAGTTGTGGGCCACATGTAGCCCACAGGCCGTGAGTCTGACATATTTGCCCCACAAAGGGAGGTGGAGTCAATTAGAAAAGACCCCAGCCCATTTTTTTTTTTTTAAATAATCCAATGGGAGACAGCAAGACCTAAGTGACCTATTAGGAAACAGGTGACCAAATAGTCCTCAGCCAATGAGGAACTAGAGGAGGTCTAAATAATAGGCTCTGTTCCTTGCCCCATGTGTGATCCTGTAAAATGGGCGCCCACTCTCGGGAGTGTTATTAAAAGTCTCATTTTCTCCATGCTTCTGTTTCCTAGTCCATCATTTGAAATTTGGACAGGTGAGCCATTTCTCACAGTTGCAAGTCCAGGCTGTTACCTGTGCTTCTGATCAACCAGGTACAGATTGGAGGTTTCTAAGACATTGTCCTTGGACTTCAGATGCCAGTAGAAAGTCCAGGTTGTTCTGACCAACTGACTATAAATTGGAGGTTCCCAAGAACCCTTCCTCAGGTTTGATTGCTTTGCTACAGCAGCTCATAGAACTCAGGGAAACACTTTGCTTACTAGACTAATGGTTCGTTATAAAATGATGTAACATAGGAACAACTCAGATGGAAGATATGCAAGGGGCAAGCAAGGTATGAGAAAGGGATCACAGTCTCTTTCCTAGTGATACGTGATTTTTGGACTGGAACATGAGGTCTTCCCTGGATTCTTTGTCTGTTGGAGTTGAGGAATGAATCCACGTGTTGCAGAATTTACCAGGCAACTGAAAAATACACAGGGAGTACTCAGAGATCCCAGAAAAACCCATTTATTTTCAGATGTATTAGTACAGTGACTCAGGGGGTCAATTCTCCAAATCCTGAGTGAGTGAATATGGAGGAAGCTTTCCTTTTATGCCCTTCAGTTTCTTTGTTTTCTATCTGTTTTCTAACTACCAGGCTTTTGTGGTGGCCTTCCACAGCCCCTCCTGAGTCAGTTATAATGGGGAAGTTACATTGCATCTAAATGTCTGGTCTGGGTGGTGTCAGTGCCCTCACCTCTAGCTAAGCTGTTGCATTCTTTATTTATGGTCTCTGTAAAATGGGAGTATTGTGGGAAACAGGTTCTGTAAGACAGGACAGGCATCAATGGAATTAATTATCGGCTAGCAAGATAATTAGTGTGCGTTAGAAGGCAGGTTACTGGCACAGATTCAGATTGCTAGCCCTCCACCACCCCTCCCCGCCAATGTCTTATATTCCCCAACACAGGGACTGAAGATGGTATAGCAAAGGTAGAGATTTATTGAAGAACAAGTAAAGACTCCCAAGTGGGGAGGGGGAAAGAGTCCCACAGAAAAGACTCCCATGTGGGGAGGGGGAAAGAGTCCCACTGACTTCCTGTCTCCACGTTTTATAAAGGCTGCAGTTCCTGTGTCCTGATATCTCCTCTGATTGGTCAGTATTCCCTTTTGAATTGGTTACTATAGTAACTCCTGAGGCCCTCCTCCCTCATTGTCCTCCTATTCCTTCTGCCCTTTCTTCCTCCTTTATTTTGTAAATATAGACCTTTTGGCTACTCCCAGTTCCCTTGTCTTATGCAAATATAACCAGTGTGGTTCAGCGCCCTTGTGGGCACCCTTGTGCTATGGAAATGTACCTTCTCCCAGCTCTCTTGTCTTATGGAAATGTAACCTCTCCCAGTCTGTATTTTTTTTTTCCCCATAGACCCCAATTCTAAAAATTTCCTAAACCTGCCTATATTCCCCTAAAATTCCTATTTCACTAGTGCCCCCTCCTTTTCACCAACCTGGAAGCTCTCTGAACCCAGTCCATTTGGATTCTTAAAGAGGCTTCATTACATAGTCATGACTAAATCATTGACCAGTGGAGATGGATTCCACCTCCGGCCCCTCAAGTTGGGGGTGAGACTGAAAGTTCCAACCCTCTAATCTGTTGTTTCCCCTGGCAACTAGCCCCATTTTTATATTACCTAAGGGCTTTCTAAAAGGCACTCATTAACATAATAAAAGACACTCTTGTTGCTCTTATTATAGGAAATAGCAAGGATTTGAGGGGTTCTGTTCCTGGAGTGGATGGAAAGCCAAATATATTTCTTATTATAAATCACAATATCATAAGGATTAAACAAAGTTCAATACAGTTCCTGCCTGGCTGGTGTGGCTCAATGGTTGAGCATCAACCTATGAGCAGGAGGTCACAGTTCAATTCCAGGACAGGGCAAATTCCCCGGGTTGGCTAGCTCAATCCCCAGTGTGAGGCGTGCAACCAATAATTCTCTCTCATCATTGATACTTCTATCTTTCTCTCCCTTCCTCTCTGAAATCAATAAAACAATATTTTAAAAAATACAGTTCCTGATTATAGGATATCTTATAGTATAAAGAGTCTCCAGAAAAAAAAATTAGGTGTGCAGCTTTTCCTAAAAGTTATTTGATGCTTCATAGAGCATCTTAGGGGACTAGTATTTTATGAATCACCCTTTGAGAAATGTGGAAGAAATGGCATGAACAAATGCAGAGACATAAAATAGCCTGACAGACATGGGGACCAATCGGTAGTTTACCACAGTTATGGTATATGGATGGAGAAGACTAGGAGCCAGATAGCACAGAGGACTCCGTTAACCTAAATCAAGGGGTAAACTGAGACAAGCTCCAATTACCAGGAATTTCATTTATTCAGGAATAACAGAGGAATTGCAATTTGAGAAATGTAAGCTGTAGCAAGCTACAGGTGTGTCCATCGAAAGTTTGGGATGGGCTCTATTTATGGACAAGGAATGCAAAGATGGGCAAATCCAGCCAGAATCCAAGTAGGAAACTCATTGGCCTCGGGACGGGGGGAGATTCTTGACATATGTTCATTGGTGAATAGGGTTGGCTGGAGGCTGGGTGGTCCAAGCTTGTCTTAGTGCCATGTGGTCTCATCATCAGTGCCTAGAACTGATGGTAGCTGTGGCCAGGATCCAAGGAGCAGAGAGAAGTGTGCCATTCCTCGAAGCAAATCACCAGCCCATAGAGATTTAAGGGTGGAGAAATACATTCCACCATTGATGGGAGAAGCTGCAACTAATTGTGGCAGTTTTTGTAACTTACCATAGGTATCTTTTGTGGTTTTATTTGTTTTAAGGATTTGCTTTCATCCATTTGAAGTCCACCAAATAAAATTCTGTGCTTAAGGAACACTGCTATGGAGTTATTGTAGTAAGCTTCTTATTCATTTCTGAGTCATTCTTCAGTTGTATTTCAGATACCTAAATGCCTTGACAACAAACCCAGATCCTTCTTAATGTCTCTGATACACTGTACACAGAAATTATGCAAATCAGATCTCAGAAATAGTCACCATGAACCTAGGTAGATAAATTAAGCTAGAATAACATCCCTAAATTCTGAAGCATTTTATCCTTTATTATCTCTTCCATTTGCCCAACAGTCCTGTGATATAGGCAGGGCAGATGTTACTGCCCTCTTTTTCCTGATGTGGAAATTGAGGCTGAGACTTTAGATTATTTCTGTGAGTCCCACAACTATATAAGTGGTAAGGCTGGTATTTGAACCCAGGTTATCTGACTGTAGATCTATCTCTTGATTTACTGTGCACATTGTCTCTAGTTGGCCAACTTGCTGTAGGTTGCAGTTAAAACCAAATTGACTTCCTCTACTGGTCATAAACAATCCAATATAAAATTTCTCAAACTAGAACTTTGAGCCCTAGGTAGAGGCCTGGTGGTGGCCTGGGTCACAGAGGCCTGAACAAAAAACAGTCAATTGTGGGATAGATCTAAGGGCTGGCCAGCTCTCTGAGTTGTTCTTTCTTGACTTTATTTTTTTCTTTGTTCCCATAAACCACAGAACCTTTCAAGGTGAGTAGTGAAGGTGGGATGTTGGGGAGGATGATGATCTCTCAATTAGAAAAACAGTTGAGGGCACTGCTTCAGTCTCATATTGGCACAAGTCTAAGAACGTCACCTGGTGGTGTAACGCTTAGAGCTATGATAACCCCAGGAAGAGCAATGGGACAATGGAGGGGAGATTCACTCTTGAGTCAGATACATCTGGTCTTAAATTCTTCTTTTTCTACTTACTATCCAGTCTGCTTACTTGTAAAATAGGGCTAATTTTATCAACTATATAAACTTATCCTATATAATAAAACCCTAATATGCAAATCGATCGAATGGCAGAACGACCGGTCGCTATGACGCACACTGACCACCAAGGGGCAGATGCTCAGTGCAGGAGCTGCCCCCTGGTGGTCAGTGCACTCCCACAGGGGGAGCGCTGCTCAGCTAGAAGCTGGGCTCACGGCTGGTGAGCGCAGCAGCGGTGGAGGGAGCTCTCCCGCCTCCACAGAAGTGCTAAGGGCATCCCCAGAGAGGTCTTGGACTGCTAGGGGGCACAGACCAGGCTGAGGGGAGCCCCCCCACCCAGTGCATGAATGCTGTACACCAGGCCGCTAGTTGAATGAATAAAATGAGATAACGTATTTAAACTTCTTTACACAGAGTAAGTGCTAAATAATTTTTATGTTCCCCACTTGAAGAATACACTCATGTATGATAGAAATTTCTCTCTATAGATCTCCAAGTCCAGTTCAAGCTACACATGAACTAGATACAAACACATTTTTTCTCTCCTTTTTTTCACTTAAATGAATTTCTATTTTAACCTGAAGACTTAGTAATTAAATTTGAACTTAGTGTATTAAATTAATACCTACTGCTTTAGATACTATGTTAGACAGTTGGCTAGGCATTGGGATAGAAACATAATAGTGACTACAATAAATTTCTGTTTCAAATCTTCTCATAGCCATGCAGAGGAGATGCAAACATAAGAGCTGTTCTGTAAGGTAGACTAGATACAGTGGAAATAGCCCAACAAAGAGCTATGAAAATGTAACAAGAATAGATGTTAACCTCAATATAGTGTAAAGCTTTTTAGAGGAGATTTCATTTGAACAAAATGATCTGACTTTAACAGATGCAATGTGATGTTGAGGGAAAATATCAAAAGAGAAAGGGCAAAAGACTAAAAATTAAGAAAGTTTATATTCCTTGGCAAACCTGAATAAGTGAGTTTCAATCTTTGAGAACTTTGTTATTATGGCCTTATCATCTATACATTAAGAATTACCAAATTTATATCTCCAGCTGAGATCTCTCTCTTGGATTCTAAAGTAGCATATCTAATCACTTTCTTCATATCTCTATTTGGATTTCAACCAGACACCTCAAACTCAACAAGTCCAAAATTGAACTTATCTTTCCCCAATCATGAGCTTTTCAGACTCACACTGTTCTTTATCTCAGTTGATAACAACTTCTTTCCTCTAGTAGCTCATGCCAAAAATCTTTGACTTGTTTTTTTTTTTACATCCCACATTTAATTCAACTTAAAAGTATATACTTCAGCCTCAGGGCCTTTGTGCTGACTATTCCCTCTCTCTGGAATGATCTTACAGGCTTCTCCATGGATAACTCTCTCATCTCTTTTAAATTCCCCTTTCAATGAGGCCTGCTTTCATAACCCTCTTTGAGACTACAATTTGCCTCGTTTCCTCAACCATGTACTTCTTTTTATCCTTACCTCAACCTACATTTTTAAATTCTAGTTATTATATTCTACTATACCACAAAATTTAGTTTTTTAAATTTAAGGATGTGTGTGTGTGTGTGTGTGTGTGTGTGTGTTTGCTGTATATTCCAAGCATCTAAAACAGTGTCTGGTATAGAATAGGCACTCAGTAAATCTTTGTTGAATAAATAAATGAATTCTGAAACAATTTTTTTTGTCCATTTACCATCCCATACAAATCCCTTTCTCTGCTTATTCTAAGTTAAATACATAGCATGTTTTGATTGGCAGCTCAATTTATTTTTGTAAACCAGTTCAATGTAGAAGACCATGGTTATTTATTAGCAATGTAAGTATAATACATACAACCAAAGCTAAGCTATTTTAAGAATTTAACAGTTACACAAAAAAATTAATATATTTTTTCCAGAATTCTGCACTGAGAAAAAAGCCATATCTTGGGAAAATGATCAACTATGGAACATACAATGCACATGAATTAACATTTATTTCTATTTGAATAGGCTTTGTGCTGCATAGTTTTGAGATAGAAACCTTTGCCTTTTACTTTTCAAATCACTCTTTGCAAAGTCTTAACCTGACCTGCCATGTCCACTTACTTTAATGAAACATGAAGCTGCTTAAAATGAAATTTCTCATCTTCACATTCTGTTCCTCTGATTAATTTAGTGTTGGCATTTAAGCATGATTACATTCCTTTGGGAATCAGTGATGTTTTAGGCAATTTCATCTGTTTAATTTACATTTTGTTGAAAGACTTAGAAAGGCAACTGCTTTTTAAATCAAGATCCCCAAATGTCCATGCATCCTGAATATAGCTGATCTTTCTATTTTCATTATGCTTTCATGAGTTGAACTTATTAAAATATGAAAATAAAGGAAAGCAAATCCACCATGTCAAATAAAATGCACCACTGCTCTCCACTCTCCACACAGAGATGCTTTTCCATCATGCTTCCATAATTTTTAAATTAAATGTCAAGTTTTGCACAGCTGCCTCAAAAGACTTGATCATGGGTTCAAAGTTTTGCTTTGCCCTGCCCTGATTGTATTTGACTTAGTGCTTATTACAAGTAAGACTATTATATGATTACAACAACTAATATTATATTTTGATGTTGAACAGGTCAAGATAATTTTTAACCAATATCCCATAATTGTGTTTGTTCATCATCATCTATAATAGAGATAATAGGGATCTAAAATTATTTTATTAAGTCTCTTTTATAGGGTTTTCTGTCCTTTTCACCTGATAATATAAACAACAGAAGACAGAGAATCAGAACCTTTGCATTTCTAGAGCTGAAGGAATATTAGGGATTACTATTATTTTTGTTATTTTTCATCCCATCCCATCTTTCCTGTTCTGTCCAGTTCTGTCTTGTCCCATTTCCTAAATGTGAGGAAGATGCTCACTAAAATGTGGAGGGCAGAGAGCGAGGACAGTCTTTCAGGCAGTAGTGATGCAGGCATTCTGGGGACTGGACTCAGGGTCCAGACTCACTGTGGGTTAATGGCTTTGGATAGGACAGAATTCAAATGCAAACCAGCATAGAGTTTATTAGTGAAGTAGTGAGACACAGAATGGCTATTCTACAGACAGAGCAGCCCCACCCCCCACTTTTAATGCAATTTGCTTTCTTTATTGAGGTTCATTTAATCAGAGGTAGGACATTAATAGAGGGGGAGGAATATTCAGAATCTTTCCAAGGAAAGGGATGGAGACTTCTTGGAAGAGCCCTATTGGCCATTTTGTGTCCTTATATGGGCTTACCGTTTCTGATCATGGTGATTGGGTTTGTTGTTTAGGATGATAATGTATTACAATGTACATATAATGAGGCTAGGGGTTACTTTGAGGTGAAATTAATTGTCTGTTGGATCAAGCTGGTCTCTGCCAGATTTAAGCCATAAATCTGGTGGGGGGTGGTCTTCCTTCTTGACAGCTCCCGTAGCTTTCATGGATTGCAGCTGTTTCACCACATACCCTATCTCAATAGGGCTCTGATTAGAGTATCTCTTTCCACTTGTTTTTATTAATTTAACTAATTTGGCAATCCTTTATACAGTGTCCTGTCCCTGTGCTAGAAGTTGGACAAACAATAAAGAATAAGACACAGGTTCTCAGTTTCAGAAATTCTGTTTAAAATCCTCTTGGCAGAGCCCAGCTGGTGTGGGTCAGGGGTTGAGCATTGACCTATGAACCAGGAGGTCATGGGCATGCAGGAGGCTGCCAATTGATGATTCTCTCTCATCATTGATGTTTCTCTCTCTCTCTCTCTTTCTTTCTCCTTCCCTCCCCCTCTTCCTCTTTGAAATCAATAAAAATAAATTTTAAAAATCCTCTTGGCAGAGAAATTTACTATTTTTCATTCCCTAAGTACCAATAAGTGAACACATTAGCATTGATTTATTTTTTATTTGTTGTATGTTTAACTTATTGGATTTTGCTGACTTTTCTGTGCAATGGTAGATATTCTCCAGATATTCTCTCAGGCAGTAATTTGAGGTGTTCTAAGAAATTTCCAGTTATGACACACTAGATTATCAGTCCATCTTGGAAATAGTAGTCTTTCCATAGGGTCTTTCATAATTTAGTGTTAAGCTCTAAGCGTCTGAATATGAACTATCCCCACATTTGTTTTATTTTGTTTAGTTCCCTCATATTTTCACCTTGGTTTTTAGTATCAATTTTGATACTATGCCAGGACTTGGTTTGAATTGACTTTACCTCTGCCTAGCTGGGTTAACAGAATGATCACATACAGATATGCACTCAACTCTAGGAATCATTAAGTATATCACAGTGACCCCAAGCTATTTAATTTTATCATGCCAAATTTTTGTTGTCTAGACTTGGACTTTATTTGGCTTAAAGCTTATTACTAATAAGACTCTTCAATAGTCTGAATAATTAATATTGTGTTTTTCATTACTCATATAGTCTTCAGCTCTAATAAGAAGAGTGAAGATATCCGTTATATAAAAGATCTATTGAGTAGTATTTTTATCCATTTCACTTGTTGGTATTAGTTGTACTCTGTGTAAGTAATGAATTAGAGTTTTCAGTGTGCAAATTGCAGAGTCGCACATGGTGGCTCGTGAGTTATCTTGGTGCAAGAGGGTGGGTCAACTACAGAGTTATAATCACATAGTTCTGCATAAGACTTCTGACACCAAATGCAAATTCAGGAGTGGGGGCTAGTTCTCAAACTACTCTCAGGTTTAATTATTTGCTAGAAAGCTCACAGGACACATTGAAAGCTGTTACACTTATAGTGATGGTTTATTATAGGGATTAAGATAATCCAAAGGAAGGAATGACTAGAGCAGAGTCCACTAGTGTCCCAAACATGAAGGTTCCATCCTTACTATCCTGGCAACTGTGTTACTCTCCTGGCAATGATGTGTGACATTATGCATGGGGTATTGCCAGCTAGGGAAGCTCACACAAGCCTTTGTGTTCATATTGGGACTCCATTACATAGGTGTGATTGATTGATTGTTTATCCAGATAGATCTTAATCTCTGTTCTCCAGCTTGTCCAGGTGAACTCTACTGAGAAAAGCTCCTATCCTAAATTGCATGGTTGGTGTGGGCAGAACCCCACTTTAACTCACATTGTTACTATTTGGCTAGCCCAAGGCCCTCTATCAAACACACATTTTATCTCCCAGTAGACTAGAACTAAGGTCAGACTTCTTTGGGGACAAGATTAAATTCTTTGTAACTCACTTGGGAGGTTCCTTAATTTTCTTTTATCTCTATTCACTCACTTATAGAACGAGACTAATCACATGTAATTGCTAGGGTTGTTATTTTGATTAATGCTGAAGTATGTAAACTACTTAAGATTTTAGAAGTAGAAAGTGAAAAATATGCTACCCTTCTTCCTTTATCTTACCACTCTCTTCATTTATATACATGCAGGTGCTACCAGCCCACTCTTAATTTTGTCTTTCTTCCCAACTCCAATAACACTCCTGTGTTATTTTGATAAACACAGCCTTAGTCACCGTCACTGGGAGTCCTTGGGTTTAGCTTTTCTTCTGCCTCAGTGCACTGGTTTATTATCTTTATTTGGATTCTTTAATGAATTAGATCTTTTCAAAATTTGTGCTATTCTCCCTATGCTTGAAGCTGAAGTCTTTTCTCAGAGGCTTTACTTCATCAAATTACCCATTGTTCAATGATGGGGTTTCTATAATCATTATCCTATAGTCATTACAGGACTTCTTAATAATTTGATTTTCTTTTTCTTTTTACTTTTCAGTTAAGAAAGCTGTCATTTTGGCACTATAACTAAAGTTTCTCATTCAAATGCTGTGTGTGTGTGTGTGTGTGTGTGTGTGTGTGTGTGTGTGTGTATTCTTGGAGAGGACTAGGATGGAATGGGTAGGGTCTTTTTTGACTGAGTTCTAACCTAATTTAGAAATAAGACAGAAGGTTGTTAAATAAACAGGACACAACATTTCTTAATTGGCAAAATCTAGGAGAATATGACTTCTATCTGTAGACTAATTGATTTTATATTTCCGAGCCCCTAAATTCAATAAACACAAACTTTTAGGGTGCAAGTGAGAATGTGTGCTCTCTGTAGGTAGGCCCACTCCAAATAGGGAGAAAGAGAGGAATTCACTGAGCATACTTGCTTTATTTTCACACAGATTTCTAAGAAAAAAATTACTCCCACTCTCCTGGGGGTGAGAGAGTAAAGCAGCAGAAAGAGACCAGGGGTACTGCATGACTGAGCCTTCACCACACAGAAGCAAATGTCAGAAATCGTATGGTTGAATATTGTAGTCATGGCCCCCAATTTGTTCATGCCTCCCTGGATCCACAACATTCACTACTCTCCTCTCACATTGACTCTGGGTTTGGCTATGTGTCTTGCTTTAATAGGAAAGTAGCAAAATTGACCTAAACTGTAGCTTGAGAAGTGCTTATGCTATGGGAGCTTGTCTTCCCTTTCTGCTCTTGGAATTGTATGACCTCCATGTGGACAAGTACAGATATCTGGATGGAGAGTGAGGCAGTACATGGAGAGAGGTCTAGTCATCCCATCTGTCTCGGGGGTGGGAGAGGGTCCTCATAATCTAATCAGCTCCAACTGACCCAACAGCTCACCACTTACCACTCTCACAGGGCATCCAGCAGAAGTATCACCCATCTGAACCAGCCCACATTACCATCCCATAGAACTGTGATAGAATAAATGAAACCATTACTAAATTGCATTTGTATGTCACACAGCAGTAGATAACTGACAAATGGGGAAGAATACATTCCCATAAAACAGGAAATTTATGGTCTCCGTGGCAAAGGGGCAATGGAAGTGTGTCAGAGATTCTATAACAAGGAGTGTTTTATTATACATGAAGAAAGACTAAACAACCCCACCTTATTTCCTGCAATCTATAACTATGGAGTCAGCCCATCAACAAAGAGCAGACAAAAAAATATTAGCTGTAACACTGATATCCATAATAGATGGAGGAATGATTTCTTTGTACTATCTTATCAATTAGATCCGCAAAGTTCAAGATCCTAGGTTCTGTGAGTCTTTCTCTTCAAATCAGTTTTCCCCCTGATTTTAAACCCTACTTTCTGTTGTGCATTGAAAACTGTATTCTCAAGCAGTTTTCAATGTCTGGTAATTTACCAGGCATTTCATTGGCATAGATAAGTTCCTACCTTTAGATTTATAGTTTTCAGGACCAGAAACCTCATTTCAGAAGAAATCTCTTTCTTAATTTGATTTCTGACAATAAAAGGCAGTGCATAAAATATAAAGTCTATAAAAAGAAATCATCAACTGCGATTATAGAAACTGCTCTCCCAGTGGGAAAATTATGCAGCTATTACCAAAGCATGGCATAATGTGACTGCCTGAAGTATAAATATACATACAAATCAATATCCCCTCATATTTCAGATACACACACACATCACAGATACTTTTGTACCAAAGACACCTTGATAAAGAGAATATAGGAAAAGTATGCTTTGTAAGGTTTGTGTTTTGCTGGGAGGAATGTTCACAGGGCGTACTTACTAATTCATTCAACAAACTTTTATTGAGTACCTATTCTATACCACATACTTTCTTGGGGCTCTGGTTACAGAGATAATAGACTTGGTTATTGCCTTCAAGGAAAGTCTTGTTTAGTGAGGGCAAGTAGTGTGATTTAGTGTTAAGACAAAGGCAGGCATATGTGAACACAGATAAAGAACACTAACCTGGAATGGGAAGAGATCTCAGCAAAGGCTTCCCAGACACAATGAAGCCAAAGCTTGTTCTGCAGGGGGAGTAGAAGAGATCCAATGGAAGTTGAGTGGGAAGGTTGATTGGATGGAGGAAGGGAATTGTGCAAGACCTGATTGGGTCTGGGGATTGAGCATCATGCATTATGGTGGCCTGCTGAACTACTAAGAAGCATGGCTAAAACACAGAGTTCAAGGTGATAGAAAGTACTGTGCAATGAGTCCAATGAGGTGAACATGGTTCAGATAATAAAGGAACTTATAGGACATCTTGAGGGTTTGTAGTTACCATGGTACAATGAGGAGTCATCCAGTCACTGAAGGATTTTTAAAAAGGCCATGATTTGGTGACATGAACTTTTTTAGATGTCACTAATTAGAATATGGAGAGTGAATTGGATATTGGTCAAGTGGGCCTTGCAGAAATCCAGGAAATAAAATATGAAGTTCCTAATTAAGGCAAAGGCATTGGGGAAAATAAATGGACAGATTCAAGAAATATCTAAAACAAAGAGGATTATATTACTGAATTAGTCAGAATGCAGAAAACAGAGAGCACAAAATAGTTATTTTGAGATGAATCTTGGTAAAGTAACTATTTACAAAGGTGAAGGCAGAATATAGGTATGCTCATAAGGAAGACTGATTCAATGGCAAGTTATTTATACCCATAGGCTTAAATTGCAAGAGGAGAGAGTAGTTACTAGAACCTGGTGAGAAAGAACCTTACATAAGGACTGATCTTTGGTCAAAGGTCACAGCCATCTCACAGTGTCCTAGTAGAGAAGGAGCCATGGGCATATCTATCCCAACTTCCCACTCTTCCCTATCTGATGTTTTCCTGGGGCTCAGAATGGGCCCAGTGTAAATCCCCTGATGCCCTCCAGACTGAGCTGACTCAAGGAAGAGATGAGAAGAAAGAGGATCTGGAGAGGGGATCTGGAAGATATCTAGCATAGTAATACACTGAATGCAGGAGACTAGAAACTAGAGTCAGGATAGTTTCCAGAATTCTGGTATAGGAAACAGGGTGGACGGTGATCTCATTCCTTGATGTAGGGATGTGCAAGATGAATCAGTTTATTATTATATATTTTGAAAAGGGAAGCTTACTGAAAATGAATTTAGTTTTGGACATGCTGAGTTTCAGGTACCTGAGGGACTTTTTCATATATTCATTTAACAAATGTATGGTGGACAGCCTCCATGATGACTGAATGTTATCCCTATTCTTTTAGGGATAACAAATTGTGTATTCTTGGAGAGCCCCAAACTGTCACCTTTCTACACTTTTTATAGTGACAGTGAACTTGATGATGTCTCCAAGTAAGTGAAAAAGCCTAAACTGTTTATTGTGTTTAAATAAGGCTAGAGCTCGTCAAACATGTGTCCATAAAAATGATTGAAGTAAAACACATTTTATTGCTTAAATAGCATCAATTTAACACATTTTTATTGAGTTGAAGTAGCATGATGAAATGAAAATGCTAGGTTTGGATCTAGACACAGTTTAATTAGAATATGAGCTCTGTAATTTACTTGCTGTGTATCCCTGGGCAAGTAATATTATTGCTCTGAATCTCAGTTTACTCTTTTGTATATGGGGATAACAACCTATTTGTCAAAAATCCTTGGCATGGTGCTTGGAATATAATACAAGGGAAATAGAATTAAAGCAACATTAAAACTTCCATTAAAACAATTCTTTTGAGTTAGAAATAATTTTTAGAGCTGGAATTCAGTTCAATGGGTAACACTTACATAATAAAGCTTTGGCTGAGAAATTAACTTTTAGGTTCTCTGATTGTGATGTGCTTACAAATTTTTATGTGACCTTGTCAAGCTTTGACAGTTAATTTCCCATAAATCAGGAGACAAGTAGATTAATTTGTGTGTGTTTTTTTTGCTATATAATTTTTCACCAAGAAATAATTACATGTAGGCCCAATGTGATCCAACAATCCAAATGGAATACATCTTCTGGAGAAGCAACATTACTATTCTCTCATACTCAGTTTGCTAATTGATGACAATTTTTGTTGGCATTTCTATAAATTGGGTGAGTTTGGGGACATGCTACTTTTCCCCTCTGTCATTAGCTTGTCTAATAGCATGAGATGGTTGGGATTAATTCTTTTAGATGGTTTGGGTGTAAGGGAGCCAGGGCTCTGTTGGCTGCTTCAATGTCATCAGCAAGTACTCTAATTTACTAGGGTCTGCATAGCTGGTGTCTCTATGACAGACTAATCAAGTGTGGCACTTCAATATATGAGTGACACCATATTAAGTGAATCATATAATTTTACCATCAATATATACTTTAAAAATATACGTATTTTTATTGATCTCAGAGAGGAAGGGAGAGGGAGAGAGAGATAGAAACATCAATGATGAGAGAGAATCACTGATTGGCCACCTCCTGCACACCCCCAACAGGGGATTGAAACTGCAACCTCGGCATGTGCCCTGACCAGGAATCGAACTGTGACCTACTGGTTCATAGGTCGATGCTCCACCATTGAGCAACACTGGCCAGACAATATACACTTTTAAAATAAGATGTGTAAGTGGCTTCTAAATGAGGTTATTTGGGACCATTAAAGTAAACAAGGAGTATTCTAATGGAAGCTTTCATTTATTTGGTTGTGAAAAGCAGAAACTGTTAACAACTACTACAAAATGGAAGCTTCTTATAGACTGTGCTGGTGTGGGGGACTGAAGATGGGGACTTCTAAATTGCTGGGCCCACTAAATCTGGAAATGGAAAGCTTCAACTAAGGCACATTTCCCATCCCTATGTCTCCTGGGAAAATTTGTGGTCACTCTTTAGAGACATTACTGTTTCTTTCAAATGTCCATCTGCTTTGGTCCCTCTTTTCATAGACTAGCATTCTCTTCCTCTCTCATCATTCTGAATGTGGCCAATAGATCCCTGTTCATCTCTTCACCCACAAGCCCTTGGGCATAACATTAGTTCCCTCTTTATAACTGATACTAGCCTCATTGTCTCAGGTCCAAATTCTCAACATCATTATCTGACTGACCAAGTGGATCTCCCTGAATTATGTCTCAGAAGTATCAGATCTCTGGCCAGTCTATAGTTATCTGCTAGTGGACTAATCCACCCCTGGTACAATGCACTACTGCCAAGGAGTTGGCATTGTGTGGGCTGATGTTTACATCACAGGAGTCATGAGTGGAACTTGCAATGATGACATATTTTGTATAAGTAGAGTCACTGGAAAACTATAATTAAGCCAGCCATGCCCATTCCAAATGTACTGCATTTCATTATTTTGTTATCTTTCAGTAAGATAGAAAAGGGAAAGGAACTAATATACATAACTTCTGACATGTGGGAAATCACCTTGAAGCAATGGCAGCCTCCAATCATATACCCAGGATAGTTGTCTCAGAGGTCATGGGACAGAGGTTTCATTGACCAAATTAAGGTGCTTCAATTGCCTATCTTATCAAATCAGTTTAAAAGGGAAAGAGATCATATTAACATACTCATATGCAAGAGAGATGTATGGACCACACTATCCAAAATATGCTGTGTTGTATGTTTTCTCTCTCTCTCTTTGTTGCATCAATCTTCCTCATTGGTTTTGCATATACAAGGACTAGAATTGAGGTTTGAACAAATTGGCCCAATAAACAGATGATACCTGGGCCCAAATACATAATCTTTCACATAGGTATAGTTACAAATACACATGGCATATCCTATAGCTCACAAATTAGCCTGATGAGCTGATATGGATTTTACCTAGTATTTATGTTTCTTGGGGGAGAGGATATACCAGGTCATAATGGGCCTATACTGGGTAGCTAATTTTTTTTTATAACTTAGCCATCAGCCCAGAGATGGCATAATTGTACCTTATGAATTTGTCTTTTTACCCATTTTATTTACGAGTTGCACTCTTATTTATTCTCTAATACATGGCATTTATCCTATCCATCTTTAACATATCTTATGCGTTACACACTTACTTACTATTGATATTTAACTTCCTGTGAATTCTGCAGTCATTTTACTAGTACACACTACTTTCTTACTTCCTGCCTATACTTCACACTTCTAACAAGTTTTATCCATCCCATTTATTTTTCTTGTATTTTGGAGTAGAATGAAATATTTTCAAATAGTAGATCAAATACACATTACAACTCCTATGGCCCATGCATTGAGAAAATATATGTTATCTCATTTAACATACTCAAAAGTTCTTAGAGGTAGATACTAACTACTATTAAATAGGAAGCTGAACCTAAGTGAAATTATGTAACATGCAAAAATAACACAGGCAGTAAGATGCAGTGCTGGAATTCACATGATTTCTGTTCTTTATGTTGTTGATATACTAAAGTCCAAGAAGGCCCTGCCACATGGTGGATATGACTCTAATATGGCCCTTGTATTACACTGAAAACATGTATTTCACATTCTACTGTGAGGTGCTCAGGAGCAGTGATTGTGCCTCATGAATCTCAGTACCTGCAGTGCCTGGCACAGTGTTTCTATAGAATAGATCTCAATAGATGTAAATATCCCCTACTCAAAAATTGCAAGCTATTATCTGCCATATTATTTCCTGCTTTTCTTCTTCCCTGCCTCAATTCCTTCTCCGCTTTCTCCCCAAGAATCTTACCATTTGTTAGATAATCTTAATGTTCTGCTAGGGGTGTGTTTACATAGCTTCCTTCCTACCTTATCTTCCTCTCTCCCCCTGCTCACCATCTCTGTTTGAGACTATGTCATTCACTTCAAAGGTATTATGCTTCAATAGTACAAGGAGTGGAAAATAATTTTACTTAATGAAGTAGAACATCTGAGTTTCTGTTTTAGAAAAGATATCCAAGACGGTTGTTCGTTATTGTCAGCCTCTTGGTTTTTAATATACAGGCCTTCCCAGTTCCCTGAGACATAAAAATGTGTCATGTAAAAGGCATTAGGTACATTCTCTGGTTTAACATGTTTCATGCGTCTCAGATATTGTAAAAGATGGTAGAATCTAGAAATCTTACACCCCCAGTGTTGAGAACTATCTACATGGAGCCAGAGGGTAGCAGATAGTTATAAAAATATGGGTTAGCTACCATCTACAAGAGAAAAAAGTTTTTCTAGTTTATATTTTTGAACAGATAAACTAGCAAAAGTGCCTTGAACATTAAATGAAGTAAATATCCAGCACAAGGCCTGGCACTGAAGAAATGCTGCCCCCTTCTACTCCTCTCCCTTCAGAGATCCAGTATTAATAATGGGACCTACAGGCATCCTCAAACTACGGCCCGCGGGCCACGTGCGGCCTGCCGAGGACATTTACCCGGCCCGCCGGGTGCCACTGCCTGTCCTGCTTAGCAGCCGACTCGTCCCGGGCCTTCAGTGCGCATAGGAATTTGTTCATAGTTTTTTTTTTAAGCTATAGTCCGGCCCTCCAATGGTCTGAGGGACAGTGAACTGGCCCCCTGTTTAAAAAATTTGAGGACCCCTGATCCTGTTTCCCAGGGAATCAACATTTTATATAGGGGTGGGGGAGGGGGGAATGCTTTGTCCCTTTCATAGTACTCAGTAGGAGGTGGGTAATGTGGTGGTGGGGGCAGTGAAGGGCTGTTGATCTCTGAAATCAGTGATCATAATCTAGAATTAGTAGAGGACCAGAGTGGTCATCTTGTGTAGGGGTCTTTAACAGATCTCTGCATCAGAGCAGAAAAGTATCCCTAACACTTATACACAGTAGCTCCTTAGCAATTTTTCTTTGTTCTTAAGATTTCCTGAGAAAGATTGAGAGAAGAGCAGATAACCCCTAGCCATGGTATGGCTCCTGGGGTGTGTTCTCTTCTCTTCCTATGCCAGGCCCAGGAATCTCAGTGCACTCATCTCTGGGAAGCTACCTCCTCCACCACATGCCCCACCTACTCTGTTGCTTGAGTCTTTTCTTGTTTTAGTGCTTTCCTTTGTATTTGCCTCTGAAGGGAAATCCACAGGCCCTTCTGGCTTCAGGGCGTTGCTGACAACTATGGAGTACAAATAATTTTAAGCAATGAATAAAAACAAATGAACCAGTTTTAGAACCTTGGAAAGTTCTCAGAGTCTGGCTTCCAGACTTGACTCTTTCTTGACTTGAAATTCAGAAGTCCTACTCTTTTATTCTAAGTAGTGGAGGCCACCAAATGTCTCCCATCTCCCAGAATCCACCCTTTAATGACACCAAGTTGAATTATGGAAGGAAGGAAGATAAGGTTTGATGTTTCCTCATTTCCAGAAGGTAATATGTTCTAGACCAATGAATCAAAACAAATTTTTTTGTTTTTTTGTTTAATGTTTGGTTTTGGCAATCTGGTGAAGCTTATAGACAAATTCTCAGAATGATGTTCTTTTATGCATATAATAAAATATACAAAATTACAGAGGATACAATTATACTGAAATAAAGGTATAAAAATATTACCACAGCTCACACCTTTCAGTATATTAACTAATAAACAATTTTAGACAGAGTGCACTGGAAAGCAATGCCATATCTTGGTCACCAATGTGAGAACACACAGTTTCATCATTAGGAGTTAACTGACTACTCAGGGTACAGTTGTCCTGTAGTTGGGCCAATATCTGTAGATGGGAAGATTGTGATTAGGTATGATTAGGGCCAATTCTAAATACTTCTATAATTTCAAATTAGTGATGTATAAAGTGATATATATGCAATAACTGAAATGTTATATGAAAATATCTGTCATTTTTCTTGGAAACAAAGTCATAGGTACTTGCATTCATGGTTTAAGGAAATTCTAAATTTCATTTAACATAAGCAATATTAATATGCAATATGTTTTCACTCCTAAATTCATGGACCATAGAAACCTCTTTATAGTCCTACTAGAGGCCTGGTGCACAAATTTGTGTATGGGTGGGGTCCCTCTGCCTGGCTGGTGATTGAGGCCTATCAGGGGCCAGTCATCCAGGGGGAGGGATCCCAGGAGGTTGGCCAGCTGGTTCCCCGATCATGGCCTATTGCGGGGGGGGGGCAGTGGAAGGAGGGAGGGACTGTGGGAGGTTGGCCAGCCGGTGGGGGGGGGTGTGGTTGGCTGGCTGGGGGCTGGGGGGGGGAGTGGTGCAGGAGGTTGGCTGTGGGAGCACACTGACCACTAGGGGGCAGCTCCTGCGTTGAGCATCTTCCCCCTGGTGGCCAGTGCACATCATAGGAACTGGTTGACCAGTCGTTCTGGTCGTTCTGGCCATTCAGTCATACCAGTAGCTTAGGCTTTTATATATATAGATTGGTGGACTGTGGAACCCAAATGAAGACTGTCCCAGCACTCCCTGTCAGCTGTAATCTCTCCCTGTCCTCTTTACTAGACCACAGTGACCTGCCCTTTGCACCTTCCTCATGGTCATGTAGTTTTATCTAAATATCCTGGAATGTCACTAATATTAGGATAAATTAACAACGTTTATAAAAATAGGGAAGCTTGAGCTGCCAATTTGGCTGTGGCTACAAAATAGAATGATACAATTTTGCTTCCCTATTCTCGCCATTTTCTGCCTTTAAAAAAACCCACCCAGTTATTTACTGAGAGAATCAAGTGGGTGGGGAAAGGAAGATGGCAATTGCAGATGGAGCATAAGGACTACATAGCTCCTGCTAGCTTTCCAGATGAGCATGAATATGTAGATTTTAGGCATATGATAATCAAAAGACCTGGAGGTCCTTTCCCCAATCTTCTGATATTCCAGTGCTATTTCCAAAGCACATTCTGATGATCCTAATTAGCTTTTTCTCCCGTATGTGTTAGAATTTCAATTACGATTATATGTGTATCAGTGTTTGAATAGGAAGGAATACCATCTCATCTCATGGATCATCTGAGCTCTGTCAATTCAGCAATGCCAGGCAGAGAGTGGCTTCTAGCCTCAGTGTTCAGTGTGTTGTGTTTATGTGGGCTGGAAGGCTTCCACATCTCTGGGTCCCTAAATGAGTGCATCTATGGTGCAAACTGCTGCCTTCCTCAATTAACATGGACAAAAGAGTGCATCTGCACATTATCACGATTATTTTAGTAAGTTGTCTTCCTAAGAGTTTTGTCCTGAACAAAAGGGACAACAAGTCTATTCTTTACACACACACACACACACACACACACACACACAGTCATCTCCCTGCAGTAAAATGTCTGAGCTCTGTGTCATGGTGTATCTTTTTCTTAATCTCCTCTCAGACCATTCACAAAAGCATTTATCTTGAGGTATACTTTATTTAGAGAGAAATTTTTACATGGCAGAAAGTGCAAATATTATAAAATTCAATATTAGACATCATGTCTGCAGGCTTTGGCCTCTGCTCCCTTTTTTATTATTCTCGCAGCATGCTCTCACATGCACTCTGATACTGAGCCACACCTCACAATCTGCAGATCCCCAGGCACACCAGGCCATTTCATGCCTCTGTGCTCCTGTGCATGGTGTCCCCATTGGCTAGAATTCCCTCATCCTGCTGTTTCCTGGCAAGTTCAAGATTTTGTTCAAATTGCTCAAATTAAACTCCTCCAGAAATCTTGTGCTAAAATCTCTGGGAGGAGGGAAGTACTTTCTTCCATATGTTCTCACATTACTGTGTTTAATGTTTATATACTGATGGCATAATACGTGAATTCATTCAGCACATGTCTGTGGGAGATCTGCTCAGTCATGGGCTCGATCTCTCGGTAGAGATGAGAAAGACAGATGTGTCCCTGCCTTTGCAGAGTTCACAGCTCTATAAATGCTTCACATTCCTCCATCTTCTTATTTACCATTTTCTTGCTATCAACTCAAATGAGGAACACAGCCCTCTTTTTCTTAATTTCCTCTCAGATCATTCACAGAAGCATCTTGAGGTAGATTTTATTTATAGAGAAATTTTTACATAGCAGATAGTGAAAACATCATAAAATTCAATATTAGACATCTCCTTTCTTAAAATTTCTTTTACCCCCCCCCCCCCCCCCAGAATTGACCAAATTTCCAGTGAGTTTCAGCCTTCTGCCAGGCTATCTCTTGTTGCTTCTTCAAGACACATTACACCTTAATTTTCATAATAGATTTTCAGAACAATTTAATTTTTCCATTTCCTTATTGATTTAAGGACATACTTTCCAGAACCAAAAGCTAATTGAGGAACTCTGCTGAAAAAGTGTCACCTGTCCTGGGTCTTACTCTCTCACAATACAGAGTAAGTAATGAAAAATAGGAAGTCTTAGGTTCATTTTCTTATTCATGGTGAGTAGAAGGAACCAGGGTAGAGATATTGTTCTCCATCAATATGATTTATGTACCTCACCCAAACTTTTAGAAGGCAGAAAGTATCTACCATCAGGTTTGGTTTTAAATAATATAAAATATTCTGCTATTATATCACGCTATATTATTGATATAGCATTTATGGCTTTATAAAGGACTGTAACTTTATCTTTACTGAGAGTCAGTAATAAAAGATTAACAGACTGTAGAAAGATGAATTTCACTTTGTTATGAGAGACTGGGGCTTGCTAAAACCTGAGGTGCTTTATTGAGCTAGGCTCCAGGTAATTTGTAATAAAATAGCATTTTTGCAAACTTTTAAAAGGCAGCCCATGTTACACTTTTTCTTGCCATAAATCAACTTATTTATAGATGCCTCCTATTCTTTCTGCTTTTACCACAGAAAGTGTCTGTGGCCTGTGGGAATATTGAGCCATCTTTTTATTATGTTTTCAAATGTTTACATATTTGAAGGTAGATTTATTTGCTTATTTATCTTATTCATTTGTGAGGCCTAATATTTTAATGGCTATTTGGATGTGGGCTTGGGTTAATTTGAGTGGAATGGCTCTTTATGTGCTTAGCTTGGTTTTTATGTTGTTATTATTGTCATTACTAGAATTACTTGGTGTATTTCATTCCAGAACATTTTTATATGCTTTTGTTTTATATTATTATAATGAAATCCACAGGGTATTTTATATCTTCCTTTGTTCAGTTACTATTTGACCTGCACTCTGAACAGTGTTCAAAAGCCTTTTTTCAAGCTTTATTGAGATGTAATTGACAAATAGCCTTGTGTAAGGATAAGGTGTAAAATGTGTTGATATGATGCATTTATATAATGCAAAATAATTACCACTATAGCATTCATCTGGTCACATAATTATCATTTCCTTTTTGTGATGAGAGTATTTAAGGTCTACTCTTTCATTTGGAGGAATTGCATTATTTAACCCAGAAGGATGTGGTAACTCATCTGAAATCCTCCCCTCTTAAAAAACATACACACAAAACAAAACATGGAAGCCTATACAAAATATTGTGGCACGAATAAACTGAATTTAAATATATATAACAGAAAAAGCAGTCCTTCTATATTGTAGTTAGAAAATCTTGATGCTTAGGGAAGCAACCTGAAAAATTTAAAAATTCCCCCAAGGATATGTCTTTGAACAGATAGGGAAAAATTCATGGACTCTTGAAATTCATTACTTCTTTGGGGCTTGGAAGATTGGCTTGCTGTGGCTTTCACTCTCTTTCTTGGAGGGATAAAGATTACATCTACTATATTTTCTAATTAAACCTCCACATTCCAGTAAATGGAATTAACTGCTAATGCAGGTTTTCATCTTCTAACCTTCAGTTAGTTATTAATAAAAACTTCAATCCACTTGTCAGCTCAAGCTTCTACCTCATGTTCTCAGAATTTCTACATATCACAGGGTTTCAGGGTCTATGAAACAATTTGGCTTAATGTTTAGATATCAGTGCTGGGGAAATGTGAGGTAACGCAATTGGGAGGTGGAAGGAACTGCTTTGGATCAACCAGAGACATGGAAAAGCCTGTTTTCACTGGCTGGACAAGGGTTTCCTTCACAGCTCTTGCTGTTCTCTCAATCTCTCTCTCTCTCTCTCTCTCTCTCTCTCTCTCTCTCTCTCTCTCTCTCTCTAAGTAGATTAAAAAAGAGTGAACAATCCAAAGGATTTAAGGAACACTCACAGACATAATTGAGGAGCTCCCTGCTTTCCAGTTTTTGCTTCTCTTTGTTTACCTATCCTGTTTCCATACATTCCCCTCTCCCAGCCTTATTGAGGTACAAATAAAATGTACAATGGATGAGCTGATATATGTATACATTATAAAAGGATTCCTCACATCAGGTTTCTGGACGTTAAGATTCACACCAATGGAAATAAACTATATATATATATATAATAAAAGTGTAATATGCGGACATCCTTTCAGACGAAGCCAGGGCTACAAGGGAAGCTCGAGTCCTGGGTGATGTATGAAGATTCGTGCAAGAATGGGCCTTCCTTCCCCTGGCTGCCGGCACCGCCTTCGCTCCAGCTGGAGCTGCTTTTCTGCTTTCCCACACTGCCTAGAGGCCTGGAGTGGCTGGGGTGGTGCGGAACGCCTGTGACATTGCCATGGCGACAACACAAGCATCCCGCCCTGCCCCCAGCTGCTAGGCACCTGCATATGCAAATTAACCCGCCATCTTTGTTGGGTTAATTTTCATACTCACTCCTGATTGGCTGGTGAACTTTGTGAAGGTTTGGTCAATTTGCATCTTACTTTTTTATTAGTATAGATGCTGAAGGTACTATTATTTTCATCTTAGAGTTGAGGGATTATGTAAGTTATCCAAGGTCATAGAGCTAGTAATGTTATAGAATTGAGATTTGAGCTCAAGCAGTCTGGCTCCAGCATCTATGATCTTAAACATCATGATTTACTGTCTCAAATGGTGCTAATGGAGGCTTTTTTGACATTGCCAGGTGTACCTGGTTCTATTGCTGTATGCTGAAGTACAGGCTATTCAATTAGGTGCCATCCTGCATGCATCACTGTGGAACTTCACAAAACGGACATTTATCGTTAGTGCATATCAATCTGTGACATGATGTCATTGTGTTTGAGACAGGAGATAAAACATTGTATGATTTTAAAAAATATAAATCATCCTTTTATTTATAACAAATTGTTTACAGGATTACTCAATGCATAAGAGTTGGGCAAAAGTAGGTTTACAGTTGTAAGTATAAAAACAGAGTTTATTCTTGTATTATTATTTATTAATTATTATATTATTTTCCATATGAACAACTGTGAACCTACTATTGTCCCACCCTATATTTGTAAAATATTGGTAAGGTAAATTAACAAAATAAATGACCAGCTAAAGATTATTTGCATTTCATTTAGCATGGAAGATGAAGTTTAGAATAAGTCCTTTATAATGTATGATTTTGTCATTCCTATGTAATTTCAATGTAATCCTGAATACATATCACTTCAATCTAGAACTGAATCTATATAATTTAAAAATGGCATTAAATCTACTGAATATTTTTATTTCTGAGTACATGTGTGTATCTACCTATCTAAAGTAGGTAGAGTTAATCTTAATAATAATGAAAACTATCAGGAATTGATAGCTTGCTATGTGGGTCACTGTACTAAGTATTGACAAAATAGCAAAAATGATAAAAGCCCCATTTAGAATCAGCCAAACTAGGATTGAAACCCTGACACTGCTATATCCTAACTTTGTGATTTTGCCTTCCTTTCTTCATTTGGAAATGGATATTATTGTTGTTGTAAAGATTAAATAAGAAAATAATCTTTACATTAAAAGAGTAACTGTTAGTAGATTAGTTAACCATCCTCAGCTTCAATCTACACTAATGAAAGAGAAACATGCAAATTGACTGTACCTCCCCTATGGCCACAAGCCATGCCCACCAGCCAATCAGGAGCGAATATGCAAATTAACCCAACCAAGATGGTGGCAGCCACAAAGCTGGAGTGAGCAGGAGGCTTGGGTTGCCCCAGCGATGGAGGAAGCCAAGCTTCCTGCCCACCCTGGCTGGCCCTGGCCTCCGCTCAAGGCTACAAAGTTTCAATTATAGAAGATAAATAAATCCCAGATAACTGCTTCCAGCCGGCCCTGGCCTCCACTCAAGGTGGCGCTGAAAAAAAAAAAAAGTAAAAAAGGAGGGGCTGGGATCTTGGGTCGCCAGGGGGTGATCAGGCCAGGATGGGACAGCAGTTGTGGGTGATCAGGCTGGTGGGGGGTGGGGTCATTGGGGGTAAGCAGACCAGCAGGGGGGCCAGTTGGGGGTGAGCAGGTCATCAGTGGGGGTCAGTTGGAGGTGATCAGGACAGTGGGGGGAGCAGTTTGGAGTGAGCAGGCCAGCAGGGGGGGCAGTTGAGGGTGATCAGGCTGGCATGCAGAGTGGGTAGGGGCAATTAGGCAGGCAGGCAGGCAGGTGAGTGGCTGGAGCCAGCAGTACCGGATTGTGAGAGGGATGTCTGACTGCCGGTTTAGGCCTGATCCCTGTAAACTGGCAGTAGGACATCCTTCTAGGGGTCCCAGATTGGAGAGGGTGCAGGCCGGGCTGAGAAACATCCCCCCGCCCCACCCTGTGCACGAATTGCATGCACTGGGCCACTAGTTTAATGATAAAATGTAATAGGCCAAATGCTCACTCAAATACCTGATATTTGTTCCTTCTCTCCCATTACTCACCTAAGTCAAAGTTCTGTAGTTGGCTGAGTGTCTTCTGATAAAAGTATTTCATGAAATATTCTGGTTACTTATGTAGGGATCAATAAATTTAAATGAGTAAGAGCTGTTATGAGAATTCAAGGAAATTAGAAAGAAGCAAATGGGCCAATTTTGGAGTTAATGCTAAATGGTTGCAATTATTCCAAAGCAATTCAGTCTCTTTCTAGCGGGTGTATAATCAGATTATCTGTGATCTTTTGGAGAAGCCTAACTGAATTAAACTGTTTACTTCAAAGCTGCTTTTCTTCCCCATCGCTATCACCCGGAAGCATTGAGTAGCCCCACAACTGAGTTTGCTATGAGACTGATTTCCCATATGTATTGCAGCCTGCTCTTGATGCTCATTTTCACACTTCAAGTCTCCCAGGAGTGCAGGATCACTTGCCTGCATCTGATTACAGGGAGTCCAGAGATGTTAGTTTCTCAGGTCTACATCAGCAGGTAGGAATTCTAATGTAAAAAATTTCAAACATTTAGGAAAATGTTAAAAAATGTTGGTTATGTACAAATGATTTGAGTTCAACCTGCTATAACTAATGTAGTTATATTCCTATGACTGGATACTAAAATTGTCTCTGAATTTTTGTTCTTTTAAATAATGCTGTGCTGAATATTGTTTATAAATGGGCTTTTAAAAATTCCTTAAGAGAGTCCTCCAAAGGGAATCGTTGCATTAAAATGTATGAGCAACTTTATTGTGATTCTTAGCTCTGGTAGAATATGTCCATAATGGTTTTGGTAATACTCCTGCCAATTATATAGTCAAGTCCAATTTTTATAGGACTAGATGTTACCGTTAATTCTGTGACAATATTTGAGGTACTAGAAGGGTTTAGTGCAATGGTCGGCAAACTGCGGCTCGCGAGCCACATGTGGCTCGCGAGCCGCGGTTTGCCGCTCTGTTGACTAATGAGTTTGCTGACCACTGACCTAGACTCTTGATTCCAATAATTACAGGCTGTTGTTGTTCCTTGTGATTAAGCCCCTATCCCAGTGTTCAGCAAACTCATTAATCAACAGAGCGGCAAACCGCGGCTGCGGCTCGCGAGCCGCAGTGGAATGACTCTCTGAATGTTTAGATGGATGATCACATTGTTATTTAAAGTACTAGGTGCTATATATGTATGGAAAACCCAAGTCAGTTTTGGTTCAGCTATAGCCAAAATCTGTAAGGATCTCATGATAGAATTGGTAATTCTATCCTGAACAAAATGGTATATGACTACGTTCAGAGGAATTCTCTTCAATGTGGCTATGGTCCAGAAGTTCTTTTTATCAGCAATTTATGATTGAAGATCCGCCAAGTGGCAAGAAATAGGCAAATACTAAAGTATCGCTGCTAGGCTGACAAAGGGTAGGATGTTACTCTGTGCCTCTGGCCATCTAGTTGTTCTGCTTCCAAATATCTTGGGTGGAAGCTGTCTACATTATGCTGTTGAGAGCTTGACCTAAATGTCTTGGTTTAGCACTCTCTAGCAGATTGTATGCTTCTGGAGAATTTTTAAGAATTCTCATCTTGAGGTCACTAGCTGGGATGGTCTACCATGTTTTGAGGATACTTTGTGACTTTTTAACCATTAGATGTGAATTTAAGGATCCATCCCTTGGAATTTTACTGCTTTGGTAATGATCAGAACTCAATAATGTCCTTTCCATTAGTTCTCTGATACCTCTTTCAGAAGATGAATTCTTCACATTTTAGGTCATGCAGTGATTGCTAGATGGAATTTGAAGAGGGATGATTGTATCTGTTGATAAAACTGGGTGTTCTAAATGAGTATTTTGCCTATATTTACTTGTGTCAGGACAGAGTCTAAACTTACAGGTTATGTTTCTGGTACATGGTTGGCTTGTTATTAAATCACAAGAAAGTGATGAACTTCAAAGGGAGTTGGTATTATGGTCTAGGGCTAAAGTCAGCACCTTGGCTCATAAAATTCAAGTGTTTTTGAACATTTGACTAACTTTAATTTGATATTTTAATTTGCCCTTTTTATTTTGCCTAAAATGTATGGATGCCCCAGGAAGAGTAATGTTTGCAGAGATTTTTGATGTTTGTCCTAGTATAATACATGCAGTTTTTATTTGAAAGGTAGATGACATTCCCCAAGTAAGAAATACAAATGAAGTAGCTTCTTGGTGTTGTCAAGATAGTTGCTCTTTGACAGGGAAAAGCTTTAATGACCCTGAAAGCAAGCATCCAACAATCAGAATAAAATAATTAAATTCCATCTAAGGGTCAAATAGACCTTGGAGTTTTATACCATTCATTCCCCACCTTTAGGATTTTTCCAGGATTATGTTTTCACAGGTAAGACACACAGTAGAGACATATTAAGTTATTTTCCCTAAATTCTTCTAACAGTGTTGATGCATAATGGTGACCAGGTTTTTCTTGGTATAGTGTGGATTTTGTGAAGAATCTTGAACCACTTGAGGTTACCAGGTGCTACCAGTCAGGTATCCTTGGAATCTCAGCAGTTACCTTTATATAAGTTACATGCATATAATTTCCAGTATTTGTTCTTTGATATTGAAGCTGAATTTTAATTCTATGATGGCTTATTTGAACCCTTCCAAAATCTAGATTCTTGGTAAGCATCTCAGGGGCAAAAATCTCTATAAGGACTATCTGTTTCACATAATAATGAGCCAGAGTCTGTTAGTTTCTAGATTATTTATTTTAAAAAGAAATTTTGCCTTTAGAGGAGCTACTTCCTTTGTCAGCACTGGGGCATCCAGAAGTTCCTTGGCTACTTAATCATTTTTGATAGAGATCCCTTTTGTGTTTAGAAAGAATTACTCTTTTCAAAGTATCCCAAATCATGGCTAATCCCAAACTTCTAGCATGCTCACTGTATATGGGTATTTTTACTTGGGGAATCCAAGATGGTATGAAGAAACTCAATTGTTTTATTTTTCAAAGCCATTAACTTGTTTTGGGGCCTTACTCTGTTTTTATTCTAAGACTCAATATGTTTGGGCAAATGCTAAAGGTCTGTTAGGAGAACTATTTCTCATTCTGGTATTTATTTATATACAATGTCTAGAATTTTTAGTTTAAGGCTGTTCATAAAAAAAATTAGACTAGTGGAGCAGAAGCATCTGCCTGTGGATCTACTCCCAGATGTTGACTGAAGTCATTGAAAACTTCTGATGGATTTCCCCTTGTTTCTTGGCTTGTAAGACTGGTTTAATATCTAGTTATTCTTACTGGAATTATAACAAGTGTAATCCTGAATAAGGGTTACCCCACATTTTGTGCTTTTTTTAAAAAAATCTTTATTATTGAAAGTATTACATACTACTATATCTCCTTTTTCCCCTTATTGACCTCTTCTAGCCTGCCCCCACTCCCACCCCTGGCCTTTACCATCCTATTGTCTGTGTCCATGTGTTATATATATATGCATATAAGTTCTCTGGTTGCTCTCTTCCCATCCACCCCATTGATCTACCCTCGACTTCCCTCTGAGGTTCCACAGTCTGTTCAATGCTTGTATGTCTTTGTATATATTTTGTTCATCAGTTTATTTTGTTCATTAGATTTCACATATGAGTGAGATCATGTGATACTTGTCTTTCTCTGACTGACTAATTTGGCTTAGCATAATACTCTCCAGGTCCCTCCATGCTGTCTCAAAGGGTAAGAGATTCTTCTTTTTCACAGCTGCATAGTATTCCATGGTGGAAATGTACTATAGCTTTTTTGCCAGTGTGGCTCAGGGATTGAGTGTTGACCTATAAACCAGGAGGTCACCATTCAATTCCTGGTTAGGGCACATGCCTAGGTTGCAGGCTCAGTCCCTAGTAGGGGGTGGGCAGGAGGCAGCCAGTCAGTGATTCTCTCTCATCATTGATGTTCCTATCTCTTTCTATCCCTTCGTCTCTGAAATCAATTATATATATACTAGAGGCCCAGTGCATGAAATTCATGCACTCTGGGGGTCATCCCTCAGCCCTGCCTGCACCCTATCGCAATCCAGGAGCCCTTGGGGGATGTCCAACTGACAGCTTAGGCCTGCTCCCCCTAAGCCGGCAGCCAGACATCCTTATCACTGCTGCGGAGGATGTCCTGCCACTGCTGCTGCACTTGCCAGCCATGAGCCCAGCTTCTGGCTATGAGTCACTCAGAGTTTTTATGCTGATCAATGATGATTAAGGAGGAAGGTCTGATTTTATGCTAATGAAGACATGGTTTTGCCAAAACTACTAATGGAAGTGTAATTGATGTAGGTGCCAACCACTTTTCATGTTTTTGCTGTCAATAATGACAGTTTGAACTTTAGTTATAACCAGAACTATTCAGAGACCTTTTTTTTACCCCCTTCTGAACTGTCATAATCTCTTTCAAATTGAAATGGTGAGGATTTTTTCCCCTTTTATTTATATACTAGAGGCCCGGTGTACAAAATTCGTGCATGGGGGAGGTGTGTGTGTCCCTCAGCCCAGCCTGAACCCTCTCCAGTCTGGACCCCTCGAGGAATGTCCGACTGCCCGTTTAGGACCGATCCCGGTAGGATCAGGCCTAAATGGGCAGTCGGACATTCTTCTCACAATTCAGGACTGCTGGCTCCCAACTGCTAACCTGCCTGCCTTTTTGATTGCCCCTAACTGCTTTGCCTGCCAGCCTGATCACCCCCTAACCACTCCCTTGCTAGTCTGACTGATGCCTAACTGCTCCCCTACCAGCCTGATTGCCCCTAACTGACCTTCCCTGCAGACCTGGTCACCCCTAACTGCCCTCCCCTGCAGACTTGATCGCCCCCAACTGCCCTCCCTTGCAGGCCTGGTCCCTCCCAACTGTCCTCCCCTGCAGGCCTGGGTCCTCCCCAACTGCCCTTCCCTGCAGACCTGGTCGTCCCCAACTTCCCTCCTCTGCCGGCCTGGTCACCCCTAACTGCCCTCCGCTGCAGGCTTGATCGCCCCCAACTGCCCTCCCTTGCAAGCCTGGTCCCTCCCAACTGCCCTCCCCTGCAGGCCTGGTCACCCCTAACTGTCCTCCCCTGCAGGCCTGGGTCCTCCCCAACTGCCCTTCCCTGCAGGCCTGGTCGTCCCCAACTTCCCTCCTCTGCCAACCTGGTCACCTTTAACTGCCCTCCCCTGCAGGCTTGATTGCCCCCAACTGCCCTCCCTTGCAGGCCTGGTCCCTCCCAACTGCCCTCCCCTGCTGGCCTGATTGCCCACAACTGCCCTCCCTTGCAGGCCTGGTCCCTCCCAACTACCCTCCCCTGCTGGCCATCTTGTGGTGGCCATCTTGTGTCCACATGGGGGCAGCCATCTTTGACCACATGGGGGCAGCCATCTTGTGTGTTTGAGTGACAGTCAATTTGCATATTACTCTTTTATTAGATAGGATTCACCTATTCAGCAATTTTTTTTTTTTTAATCCTATAGTAACCTAGGTATTTTCAGCTTTCCAATTTGGGGATTCTTTTCCTGAAGAAAATCATATGACATATAGAAAAAGCTTTGTGCATAATGATTTTAATTGTATTATTGTTCATAACAAAGAAAAATAGAAAAATACCAAAATGTCTAATAGTAAAAATGGTTAATGATGCATTGCTATGACCAAATATTAGGTAAGCAGTTAAAAGAAATAACATGTAATTACTCAGGAAATGCTTAGGATATAGTTAGATGAACAAAGTAATGCTGAAAACTCAGAAATAGTATGACTAGAGTATGTATAATAAGTGCATAGATAGATGACTTGGGGAGGCATTCTGTGACCCATCATTCTAGATTTAGTCCCTCTGTTATAAGCTCCAAATCGCTCCACATTTGTCCTATATTATACTCATCACATTTGTCATTACTTCTGCAATGTCTACCATTTTTATTAGAATACAGATTCTGTGATGGCAGAGACTGCACTTACATCTATACCCCAGCACCTAGTATAGTGCCTGACACAAATAGGTAATTTAATATTATTTAAATGAGTTAATAAATTAAAGAAAGATGGAAAATATGCAGCTAGATGAAGTGGTGGCCTTATGGAAGCTTAAGTGTGAGGGTTTTGGAGTCAGATATCTTTTTTTGCTGTTAATCCTTACCTGTGGATATTTTCCATTGTTTTTTAGATAGAGTGGAAGGGAGGGGGAGAGACAAGAAAGAAAAACATTGATGTGAGAGAGACACATTGATTGGTTGCCTCCCACACACTCCCCAAGCTGGGTCAGGAATTGAGCCTGCAACTGAGGTACATGTCCTTGACCGGATTCAAATTCTGAACCTTCAGTCCATGGGTCCAGACCCTATCCACTGAGCCAAACTGGCTAGGGCTGGAATCAGATATCTTAAATTAGTCATCTGGCATTTCCCGTCACTGCTATCTCTAATGTCTTTTTATGACTCTTTTCCTCTACTGTAAAATGAAGATGATTATAATACTGTGATAAGGATTATATGAGATAATTATATGAAGGCATTAAGAAAGTGTTCAGTAAATGACAGCAATTATGATCATTGTTTTTTTTTTTTCTGTATTTTCCCAACATTCTGCAATCTGAATCTATTCATTTATGGTTAGAAAAATCAAATATGGAAAGAAAAAATAAGCAAAATTGATATACAGCATGAGTCTTCCTCCTTACTTGTTGTATTAAGAATTTAAAATACATTGACTATTCACAGAAATGTCCTCTACTTTTTAAGAGTATTTTGAAAAATTTTCTAGCCCTTGAATACCCATGTTTCATTCTTTGGAAGGTACCCAAATGTTCATGTTTGCAAAATCTGGAGACAATAAATTTATTCTCAAGTCAAAGGTGTTATAGTATAAAAATAATTTGTTGAGTGTTCTCCACACATATACTCCTACAGTTTGTTGAAAATCCATTTGTCAATATGTATAAAATCTAGAAAACGAATAAGTGGGCACCTTGTATTCCTAAGGAATCTACATTTGGAGAACTTTTCATTATATTCAAGTGCCTGGGAAAGTAATGTAGGGGTTCCTAGTCAGGAAAATGGCAGCACACCTGTCTCTAGGAGAGCAGTCCCCTTCATGGGCTGTTAATTGTGTGCAGGGCTAGAGGCTCATTTTGGTTAGTGTGCATGGCAAAAACAAATTCCATACCCGGCTTTATGCCTGCTTCTAAGAATAAAATTTCTGGCAAACTTCAACTCTTTCCTCCAGACTCAAGTTAAACGTTATCCTTCCTGAGAGCCTTTCATCATCCCCATACGGCCTTAAATTTACTTTGTTTTTAGTTTACGATGTTTATGCATTTATCTGTTTTCATTAAAAATGCCTCTAGGAAAAGTATTTATCTTATTGTTTTTTTTGTACCATCTGTGCTTGGCAAAATGCCTGAAATGGGATGTGCTGGGAAATATTTATTAAATGAATGAATGAACAAGTGAATTAAAGTATCTTGCAGAGGCATCTTTTTAATCAAGCAGGATTCATAATCATTAAAAAAAAAAAAAAGAAACAGGGACTTCTACGGCTCAGCACAAAAATTGCTTCTGATCACATTTATGTCTGCAAAGTGTTGATCAACATTGATGATTTTATTTCTTATTTAGTTCATTACTGCATTCAGCTTGCCAAATCCTTCAGGGCAGGAATCACATCTTAGCCATCTTTGGATCCCCTGTATCTGGCACTGTGCTTAGATTGGGAAAGGCCTTCAATTCTGCAGGTGCATTATATGAAAGTCCCCTTATAAGACATTTTCTTGATACAATGGCTCTTGATTTTTAATTCTCAAACTTCATTTCTTATTACAATGTAAGCATCTCTCATTACATGCTTTCCATGTGATATTAATTTAAGAAAAAAACATTCTGTATCTCCATTCTTCATACTAAATACATTTTAAACAAATTGATGTGAGGTAAGTCTTGAGTTACATTCCAGATACAGGTGGTAGATTATCATAATCACAGGAAATATATTTGCACTAGAAGCCAACATCTCTTCCTTGGAAAATTGCTTAGTTTACAAGGAATAACAGACAGATAAGTCAGTGATGGCAATAACCTGGGCCTAGAAGGATGGAATGGCTCATGGTGGGTAGAATCTGTCCAGGCAGAGAAGAAAGAGGAGTTTCTAAGAAGGAAAAAAATATATACAAAAACATGGAGGTAAGACAGAGATTAATGGACCATTTTGGAGGACTGAGTAGTTCCACATAAGTGGATTATTGGTTGTTGTTGTGGGAATAGTAGAAATTGGGGCTCAGACGTGGGTAGACACAGAGCAGAAATGTCCCTGAGTGGCATGACAGATGTTAAGACTTTTTGCTGAAGATTATGGGGTATCACAAAAGGGCATTAAGGTGGCCCTAGTCTGTGGAAGAAATTTATATATTTTCAGAGGAGTAAACTACCATTAAAACAAATATTATACTAGTGGAATTGTGGATTGTAACAACCAAACAAGCAAAGAAGAATCCAGAGTTCAAGTGTTAGGTCTGAAAGATTAGATGACTGTTGATGCCATTCACTCATTCAGTCTTAAACATTAATTCAATAAATATTGATTTAGCACCTGCCATTGGCAGAGCACTGTTTTAAGCATTTTTGATAAAAAGATGAACAAGTTATGTGCCTTCTAGGAGATCATAGCATAGCATGGTGGACAGAATATAGACAACTAGTAACAATACGGTGTATTATATATATATATATATATATAAATATATATATATATATATATATATATATATATATATAAAATATATATTTTTATAAGGTATGATAGGCTGGGGACTTAGAACAGTATGATTAATTGATTAATTTTTCTTCTTTTTCTTGGGGGTCACTAGGAAAGTATGAAAAAGGTGATAATTCTGGGGCTTGGTCTTGAAGTAGGAATAGAATGCTCTAACTCAGTGGTCGGCAAACTGCGGCTCGCGAGCCACATGCGGCTCATGAGCCGTGGTTTGCCGCTCTGTTGACTAATGAGTTTGCTGACCACTGCTCTAACTATTCAAGGGGAAAAGTTTATTCCAGGGAATGAACATTTGAGCAAATGTCTGATGTTGCCAAGAAACCACAGGTAGCTCGGTATTAGTTAGGCATAAGTATTGAGGTAGTTTTGAGATGCAGCTGGTATATAAGCAGCTACTAGTCAACATGACTCTACTAACCATGCTAAGGACTTTGGGACTTTAAGGGCAAATCAGTGGTTCTCCCCTGGGGGTGCACATCAGACTCATATGAAGACTTCAAATTCTGTTCTGATATCAGGGCTCGCCCTAGATCTGAGTTAGAAAGTCCAAAGATGAGTCTCTTGTGTAGGTCATTTTCAAAAATAGAGGAGGGTTGGGAGGGGCAGGTAAGAAATCAATCGAAGGATTTGTATGCATGCATATAAGAATAATCAATGGACACAGACACTGGGGGGTGGTGATGAGAGCATGTGCTGGGGGGTAGGGGAGGCTGGGGGGAGGTCAATGGGGGAAAAAGGAGTACTACTATTTGTAATACTTTAAACAATAATTAAAAAAAAGGCTATAGACAAATATAATGCAAAGCCACTTTAGGGAATAGTGTACTTCTTGAAAGTTTACTAGTAAGCCTTTTTCACAGCCACACAAAGTGTTCTCTTGCTCTGTATGTGTGTGTGTGTGTGTGTGTGTGTGTGTGTGTGTGTGTGGTGTGACCTACCCTATATAATAAAAGACTAGGTGGTGTTGTGCGACATCGTCACAAGATGGCCACCACGATGTTGTCACAAGATGGCCACCACAACGTCATCATAAGATGGCTGCCACAAAATGGCCACCCTCATGTCATCACAAGATGGCCACCACAAGATGGTCACCAGAAGATTGCCGGCAGGGGAGGGCAGTTGGGGGCGAGATCAGGCCAGCAGGGGAGGACAGTTGAGGTCCATCCAGCCGGCAGGGGAGGGCAGTTGGGGGCAAGATCAGGCCAGCAGGGGAGGGCAGTTGGGGACGATCAGGTTGGCAGGGGAGGGCAGTTGGGGGTGATCGGGTCAGCAGGGGAGCAGTTAGGTGTCAATCAGGCTGGCAGGGGAGTGATTAGGGGGCTATCAGACTGGCAGGCAGGCAGGTGAGTGGTTGGGAGCCAGCTGTCCCAGATTGTGAGAGGGATGTCTGACTACTGGTTTGGCCTGATCCCTGTGGGAGAGGGTGCAGGCCAGGCTGAGGGACACCGCCCATGCACGAATTTTGTGCACTGGGCCTCTAGTACTTATATAATAAAACACAAATTGGGTCATAATGCTTATTGGCCAACCTTGTAATAATCAGTTGCCATTCCCCAGTCAAATGCACAGAATAAATAAAATCTGATGACTACTGAATCAGCTTTTTTGGGGACATAGCCTTGCCAGAATGTATATAATGTGAAAATGATCATGAATGATTTTCTTCAAAACCATTTTAGTTTTAAAACTCTTCCCAAAGCATATAATTGAACAATTCAAAAGACTTTTATGAGGGAATCAGATACTGAAAGTTGATACTTGTCTTTTTTAAAGACATGGAAGTCAATATTTATTTAGAATGAGAAAAAGGTTAACAACAAATTACAATAAACTTAATCACAAAAACATTGTCTTTTTACAAATAGGAACTACAAATACTCCTTTTACTGAAGTCTTAAAATATGCAAGGCAATATATAAAATTGACTAGAACTTGAGTAGTATTTCATAATGTCATATATGGTAAGTGAAGAAAATAGCACAGTAAAGAAAAAACTGGCACACAGAATTTAAAAAAAAATGTTTAGTAGCTATTTCTGAAACATCAAAAAAATTGATTTAGTACAATTTTCTATTAATACATGCTGACAATAATGTAATGGTTTTAGAAAAATGGATTGTAGTGCTTCTGAATGTGGCAATTTAACTTTGACATGCCTAAGCAATAACTTTAAAGTATGTGGGTTTTTTAAAGAAATTAAAAAGAAAATATCATCCCAAAATTTAGTCATAGAGAGTTTTTTTAAAATTACATAGCATATGCAGGGTGAGGCAAAAGTAGGTTTACAATTGTTCCCGTGGAAAAATAATACCATAATTAATAAATAATAATGCAAGAAAAAACTGTTTTGCATACTCACAACTGTACCTGCTTTTGCCCCACCCTGTATAAAAAAAGAAGGAAATCCTGTCATTTGCACCAACCTGGATAAACCTGTAGTATGTTATACTAATTGAAATGTCAGTAACAAAAGGACAAATACTGCATGATTCCTCTTATGATGTATCTAACATAGACAAACTCATAGATGCAGAAAGTAAAATGATGGTTGCCGGGGGCTGGAGAGAGGGGAAAATGGGAGTTGCTATTCAAAATGTATAAACTTTCAGTTATGAAAGATGAATAATCCTAGAGATCTGCTGTACAGCATTGTGCTTATAGTTAACAATGCTATATTGTGAACTTAATAATTTGTTAATCAGGTAAATCTCATTTTAAGTGTATTTACCACAATTAAAAAAAAAATCCCTCCCTATATTTTGAGTTGACTTGTTTTATCCCTTCCTTTCAATTTGCTGAGTAATTAGTGGAGGAAATGGCTCCTAATTTTCATAGATAGAGCAAACAAAAGCGGTATCTCTGTCTTTTGTTATCAAAATAGATAAGCGATCTAGGAAGACAGGAAATGAAATGATGATTTCAAGCAGAAAAATAGATAATCTCCCTTCCCTGATGAAATGGTAGTGAAAGCATATGAAATACTTGGGAGATGGGCAATTCATGCTACATCACAGCTTGAAGTTTCAGCATCAGTTGTCAAGGGCTCTGTAGGAATGCTTGAATTTCACTTCTCAATTTTGAGTGGCATCAAAGCTAATTCAAATCAGCATATAGGGAGGGAATAAAGATATTGGGAAATAAAAAAAAATCAGGTAGCTGAAATCACAGTTCCTTCTGTTTTAATTGCTTTAGGTACTGCTGGCATTATTTGGGATAAGGGAAATAAAGTTACAGAATTACATGGCTAGAGAAACTAAAAAAATATTTCAGTTCAGTTTTCCACCATACTTAGATCCACTTTCTTGGAACAATCTTGTATTTAATTCTTAACTTGCAAAATAATGTTGTGGTAGGCAGTTAGACAGACATGAGCTGAGCGAGGACGATGGCCAGGTACCCAAGGTCACCAGGGCAGAAAGTTCCTGGTGCCTAGCAAGGGGCAAAACTGGGAAAACAAGGACCTCACTCCCAAGGTGACCTTTCCTCCCCTAGCATATCTCTGGTCATGTGGTTTAAGCCCCTGATCTTTCATATTGCTGGTCATGCCGTTCAGACCCTCCCCTGACCTTTCCTCCCCTGACCTTTCCTCCCCTTTCATGTTGCTAGTCATGTGATTGACTCTGTTGGAGCAGGAACAAGTGGGCTGGAGAATAGTCTCACCTGACTCCCATACAAGCTCTTACATGACAACTCCCTTAACCAATAAACCCTAGAGATAAATCTAGGCCTCAGTTGTGTTTCAGCTCCAGCCCAGAAAAACAGCAAGGGCAGGCATTGCACACCAATGGCTGGCATCAGGAGCAGTTTCAATGACTAATAACTGACTGCCCTGGTGCTGACTAGTCAATGGAGCCCACGATCCTGATCCTGAAAAAACACACCTGAAAAGCTGATGAATATTCTATTGAGATTCTCCCCTGGGATCCCCGACCTTTAGAGAGGGGATAAAAAATGTTAGGGCAAAAGACCCAGCACATGCTCTTTCTCTCTCTGAAGCACACCCCTGCCTTTCCCCCTCCTCTTCTTCCCCCAGGTGCGATCTCTCTGCCTTTCTTTTCCCTAAGCTTCAAGGATCCTTCTTTTGACTCTGTGGCTCATTTCCTGAGCCCATGCAGCCCAGCTGGCTCATCTTTTCTACTGTTGTAGTGTACCCCCATCTTACAAAGGACGCCTCAAGAAGTCAAATTATGGAGTCATTTATTAAAGGCCGGTGGCATACGAGGGGCTAAAGTGCTCCAGACCTCGCGGCCCTGAACAGCTTGCCACATCTGGCTTATATTGGCAGAAGAATATCACAAAAGTATCGATTGCATCTTTGGGTCTGGAATGAGGAACCTGTTTCACAAAAAGCATTTTACAAAAGCGAAATTGAGCAAGTTAGTTATCTAAAGTATCTACGAATCACTGAATCAACAGAAACAAATTATCTGGGACCACCGGGGCAATTTAGAATAATTGTGCTGTCCAGATTCCGGGACCACTGAGTCAACCGGAATGCACTATCTGTAGCTACTGAGGCACTTTAGGATAATTGAGCTGTCCTGGTTCCCAGAAGAATGTGCTTCGATGACCAGTGAGATCACAATCAATGGGATATTTAAACCATCATCAATGGAGTGGGTTAGCATACATAAGTTCAGAAAATCAAAATAACGTTCTATTGTTTGAGCAAACAAATAAGTACAGAACCCAAACAGCAGTTTCTACCTGAGATGATTGCTACCATACTTCACTACCTCTGTAACTTTTTAAACAAACTTTCTCCTATAATTTGAATTCCTTAGCTCTTGAGTTCCTAGCCAAAACTGAGGTCCAATATCTGGTGCTGTTCACTGCTAACAAATCTAATTGATCTTTCACCACAAAGATGTTCAAATATTTGAAGATGATTACCATATTATTTAAACAGTGAGAGGTAAAGAGGATAAAGTAGATCTTTTTTTTTTTTTTTTTTTTTTTTTTTAAAATGAATGTTATGCCTTGGGATTTGATGTTCTAACACTGTATTTCCCACTCTTAATATTTATCATAGTCACTATAGTGTGCATACAGTTATTGAAGTGCCCTGAATATATGTTAATTTCTTTCTCTTTTGCATTATGAAACAGTGGTCGAGTTCTTAAGTAAGAGTAAACATCTATAGTAAAATGTTCTATGTTGATCCATTTGCCTAAAGTTTGAATTAAACTTTTCCCATTATTGTTAGGCCATTTCTTAATAATAACAGTTTTCCATATTGACATTCTCCCAGCTATGCTATATAATCTTTGTCCTTTGAAATAGAGAAATTAAGCCTTTCTTTTATAGTAAAATACAGCGTTTTTCATAATTTATGATCAGATAGGCTTAGGGGTCAATAACTATTTTATAACATGTAATCTTGGGCAAGTTATCCCTTTTAGCTTCATTTTTTCCTTTAATAAAATGGGAGATCTGTCACATGGGATTGGTAAGATATTATGAAATAATAATAATAATAACAACTAGCATTTACTAGCCACGTATTGTTACAGAATTTACCAGGTGACCAAAAAATACATAGGAGTACCCAGAGATATAGGAAAAACCCGTTTATTTCCAGCTGTCCTAGTACCATTACTCAGGGGAGCCTGTTTCCAAATCCTGAGCAAACCAATATGGAGGAAGCTTTCTCTTTATACCCTTTGGTTTCTTTGTCCCCTCAGATAAGGATCAGACTTCTGGACCTTTCAAGGGCTTTGCAAAAAGTCCCGTGTGTTGGGATGGGGGCTGTGAGACCACACCTAAAGGCCTGGCCTGGCGCCAACACTGATAATCCCCTCTGGAGGTTGTGTATTCATGGTTTATGGCATCTGTAAAATGTGAGTATTTAGGTAAACAGGTCTTATAAGACCAGATAATTAAGGAAGGAGCAGACTAGACTATAGGCTAACAGGAATGTTCATTAGGGATATTGATTAACTAGGTACAGAGTCAGGCTGCTGGTCTCCCCCCAAAAAATGTCTTATTTTCCTCATCACTATTATATACTAGTCATTATACATTATATTGATCATCCTGAATTCTAATAACTGTTTTGCTGGTAGAAACTATGTTTTGCCAATATGTAATGAGCATAGTATTCAAAAGTGTTATTTTCTATTGTTTTTTCTTCTTGCAAAGAGTTACAAGAGTGTTTCAACTTCATGATGTAAAAAGAGGCAGTATTATAGAGTGGTTAAGAACAGAAGGTCTGTTTCAGAGAGGTTGGGCAGACAATATAGCCCCACCGTTATAGGATAGGAGAGGTGCTCATCTCCCCTGGTTGCTAATGGAAGTGGGGTTTTGGGGTAGCTCTTAAATAAGAATTTCTGGAGGATGAGATATAGTAGAAAGTTTTATTTTTATGGAGTTACATCCCTGGTTTCCAAAGTCTCATTCCCCTAGTCCAGTCATAGAAGAAGTGTAGCTGGGGCTTCAATATAGCGAAATCAGAGCCAGTATCCAGAGTTTCCTTTCCATGCTGAAGCCAGGTCTAGTTCAGCATTTGGCTAGTTTAGCTTGTGTTTCCCCACTGCAGTCCATTAGTCCATTGCATGTGGGATCTACATGGCCCTGGGCCATATGGGCAAATGCAAGAGAGCCAACTGCCACTCAAGCAACAAGAGAGCAAGCTCCTTTGTTTAGGGGATTATGTATCTTCAAATTTTTACAGGCTTGCATTGGCTCTGTCCATTCTTGCAATCACTTCTGTTCCCAGGCCTGATTGAGAGGCAAGTGCCTTCCCTATGCCACCCCAACTTTATGGGCATGAGTCAATCTTTCCTTTGTTGGATTCCTTCTCCCAGTGTTTTTCAGGAAATAGGCCAGTGTTCCCCGAGGAGTGTGAAATTGCAGCCTCCTGGTGAAGCTGCCCAAATGACATGCTTATAATATCTGGCCTTCCCCTCTTTGCTCCTTTCCTATTATTAATAACTAGTGGCCCGGTGCACAAAATTCATGCACATTAAAAGGGAATTAATTAGAGGAAATATTTTACTATGCTATTTGCCCTTTATAATAGAAGTGTCAGAGATGAAAGAAAGTTAGTAAAATGTATGTGAAAATCTCCCTCCTGTCAGAGTCTGGGGTGCACCACGGGACCCAGAGTCAAGTCCCCGCCCACCCACACGCACCTCAAACTCGTGCGAGACCTAGACCTGGCCGGCCCCAACCCCACTGGGCGAGACCCAGACCCTGCCGGCCCCACTCCTGTTAAGCCCCGCCAGGTGAGGGGGCACAGCCTCAGATCCCCTGGCCTGGTGCCGGGCGGATGGTGCAGCCTCAGGTCCCCCAACAAGCCCTGCTGGGTGGGGGGCACAGCCTGAGGTCCCCTGTCAAGCCCCGCCAGGCAGGGGCACAGCCTCAGGTCCCCGGCCCAAGCCCGGCACCATGCAGCTTCAGGTCCCTGCTGATTGGTTGTTATGGCATGATGACCATTTGCATATTAGCCTTTTATTATTATTTCTAGCTAATTACAATGATATCACTAACATATTCTAGCTATATGATCTTGGTCAATTATTTAATCTTTTTAAACCTCAACTTGCTTATTTGTAAAGTGGGAATGATAATAACATTGATAGCTCATAGAATTTTATAAGATTAAATGAGATAATGTATTATAGTGCTTGACACATAGCAAATTTCATGTAATAACTGAAGCTAGTACTTTAATTGAACTTAATGTGTATCAGATAGTATTTGAATTATTTTGCATATATTAACTACATTATTTCTCTTTTTTTTTTTTAATAAATCTTAATTGTTCAGATTATTACAGGTGTTCCTCTTTTTTCCCCCCTAGCTCCCCTCCAACTGATTCCCCACCCCACCCCATGCCCTTACCCCCCGCCACTGTCTTCATCCATAGGTGTAAGCTTTTTGTCCAGTCTCTTTCCGCAGCCCTCACACCCCCTCCCCCCTGAGAATTGTCGGTCCACTCCCTTTCTATGTCCCTGATTCTATTATATTCACCAGTCCATTCTGTTCTTCAGATTTTTTATTCACTTGATTTTTAGATTCACTTGTTGGTAGGTATGTATTTGATGTCATTTTGTTGTTCATAATTTTTATCTTTACCTTTTTCTTCTTCTTCCTCTTCTTAAAGAACACCCTTCAGCATTTCATGTAATCCTGGTTTGGTGGTGATGAACTCCTTTAGCTTTTTCTTGTCTGTGAAGCTCTTTATCTGACCTTCAACTCTGAATGATAGCTTTGCTGGGTAGAGTAATCTTGGTTGTAGGTTCTTGCTGTTCATCACTTTGAATATTTCTTGCCACTCCCTTCTGGCCTGCATAGTTTCTGCCGAGAAATCAGCTGACAGTCGTTGGGTTCTCCCTTGTAGGTAACTAACCGTTTTTCTCTTGCTGCTTTCAAGATTCTCTCTTTGTCTTTTGCCCTTGGCATTTTAATTATGATGTGTCTTGGTGTGGTCCTCTTTGGATTCCTCTTGTATGGGGTTCTGTGTGCTTCCTGAACTTGTAAGTCTATTTCTTTCACCAGGTAGGGAAAGTTTTCTGTCATTATTTCTTCTAATAGGTTTTCAATATTTTGCTCTTTCTCTTCTGGCACCCCAAAAATTCGGATGTTGGTACGCTTAAAGTTGTCCCAGAGGCTCCTTACACTATCTTCATATTTTTGGATTTTTTTTTCTTTTTGTTTTTCTGGTTGGGTGTTTTTTGTTTTCTCATATTTCAGATCTTTGGTTTGATTCTTGGGGTACGTTGATCTACAGTTGAGTTTCTGTATATTCTTTATTTCAGACAGTGTATGCTTAATTTCTGACTGGTCCTTTTCCATTTTTTTGGCATTCTCATTAAGGTCCTTGAAGGTCTCACTAAGCTCCTCGGAGGTCTCATCAAGTTTCTCAGCAGTTTTTAGAAGATTCTTGAGTAACCTTATAAATGTGGTTCTGAACTCTATGTCATCCAGTAGTTTGCTTTCCTCCATTTCTCTCATTCGTGACATGTTTCTTTGTCTCCGCATTTTGCTACTTCCTTATGCTGATGGAGTGGCTTTGTGTGGTAGGTGACCTATAGGGGCCAGTAGCTCAGCCTCCCCAATCACCTGAGGTGGACGCCTTTGGTACACCCCTTTGTGGGCTGAGTGCAAAGTCTTGGTGTAGTTAAGCCTTGATTGCTGTTGGTACACTGAGAGGAATTGACCTCCAGGCCAATTGGCTGTGAGGACCTGCTGTGTCTATAATGGAAGAACTGCTGCGCTGGAGACACGCTTATGGTGCAGGACTTGTTTCAGTGGGGCTTTGGTGCTCACTGAGTCTGCCTCTTGAATGTGTCACTTATGGACGTGAGGAGTTGAAATCTGGTGTCTCACACTGACCACTAGGTACACTGGCTTCTGGATCTCCAGTGGGGTGCAGGTCAGCTACTGTCTGAGGCCACCCAGCAGGAGCTTCAGCAAGAACTACAGTTTTCTCCTCTTTGCTTGGAGTTTGGAGTTTTTGGGGCTGTCTGACCCGGGCTGCAAGTTTGCTAGGTTAAGCTGCAATAGGGCAGACCATTCATATGCTAAAGCCGCTGCTTGGAGCTTGGGTGGGTTCGTAGATTGTGCAGGGTGGGGCCTCAGGGCGTGACTAGGCTAGGGCGTGGCAAACATCGATGGCTGCCAGTAAGCCGGCTCTGTGGCTCTGCGTCTCCGACCGTGTCCCCGTCCTGCACAATAAACAATTGTTCCTGCGCGCAGCCCTGCAAGCAAGCCTCCCTCACTTTCCGACCCCACGGCAGACAGTCCAGCTTCTCCCTGTAGGAGTTTGGGTCCCCTGTGTCTCCCCAGAAACGAGTTCGGAGTAATCGGGAGCTTATCTCCCTTCGGGTTGAAAACAGCAGCGCTTTCAGTCACCCGTCGCCAGCCCTATTCGCTCGTCTCCGTACCTCAGCTTTTCAGCACTTGTGCACCCCTCAATGCTGTTTGCTCTTTCCTTCTAGTTGTAGAACTTCCACTCAGCCAGCTGTCCCGTGGTTCTGGGTGATAGACGTTCTGTCTTTTAGTTGTAGTTTTGAAATTGTTGTGCGAGGCAGCAGTTTAGGTGCTTACCTATGCTGCCATCTTGGTTTCTCCTCAACTACATTATTTCTCAAAACAACCTTATTAGGTAGTGTATCAGTCAGGGTTCTCCAGAGAAACAGAACCAATAGAATATATAGATAGAGACGTTTATTATGAGGGACAGGCTCATGTGATTATGGAGACTGGGAAGTCCCATAATCTATTATCCACAAGCTAGAGGCCCAGGAAGACCAGTGATGAAATGCCCGTCCAAACCTGAAGGCCTGAGAACCAGGGGAGTTAGAGGCATTAGTCCCGGTGTGAATCTGAAGCTCAAGAACAAGGAGCACTGATGTTTACGGGCAGGAGAAGATGGATGTTCAGCTCAAGGAGAGAAAATTTGCCCTTCTGCAACCATTTTTGTTCTATTTAGGTTCTCAACAGATTAGCTGATGCCCTCCCTTGTTGGTGTGGGTGATCTTCTTTACTTAGTCTACTGATTCAAATGCTAATCTCTTCCAGAAACACCCTCATAGATACACCCAGAAATAATGTTTACTACTGCAAATATAAGAGATGTGTTATAGAATAAAATTAAGTTTATTGGATGCAGAAAAATCCTACTTTGCATGAATAGTATAACTGACAACCATAGACGCATGTTAGAAGAGATGTGGTGAGAAAAATTCTGTTCCTACTCTGCACAGCCTCCCTTTAGCATCCTTTGCTAAATAAATGTGTGTGTGTCTGTGTGTTCCTGTGTTCATTTTTTACCAATCACTAGCTCACTTTGTACTTGGTGCCACTGAAAAATACAAAATGAAAAAAGACACAGGGGACATAACAAGGATACACAAGTAATTAATACAAAATTATAATAGTTTGAGTGTGCCATTAATTGGTGTTCTCAAAATGCAATGGTGATTCTGAAGCATGAGAAGTCCCATCTAGCTGGCAGGAGATAAAAGGCTTAAGATTCCACAGCATTTTCTTCTCTTAGTTAAATATTTTGGACATGTTCTCCACACCTATATAGTTCTTTCTTCAGAGATAATCCATAGAAATAAAAAGATCATGAGTTTATAAGTCAAGATAGCTCAATTCTGATTTTTTAGGAGTTGCTTGAAATTCACAATAATAGTTGAATGACCTTAGAAAATTCACTTTTCCTCTCAAGCATCAATGTTTTCATGTGAAATGGAAATATTAAATGTATCTCAAAGGGGAGACATAAAAATTAAATATTTGGTACATAGGTTAGGCAGCCCCCATACTCCCTATACATAAACCTTTACAACTCATTTTTTCTTTTTCCTTCTATAGTTATACTTAGTATCCCATACTTTCCTTAATATTTTGGTCTGGCCTCTGAGGCATTCAAGCCTACACTTTTCATATTGTTACTGATTTTTCCATCAGTATGTCCTAACCCCCTGTGTTTTCCACTTGGCTTTTTGTTACCTAAATTATAGTCACTTCTGATGCATCCATTCACATTCAGCTTTTCCTTTTGGTCTTGACATTTTCTCAATGATTGAGAACATCCCAACTCTGCCTGTCATCCCCTCAGGTTTAATATGTAGAGAGAGTTATCACTTCATTCACTGAATACTTTCTGCTTCTAACTTATAGTTCCTTCTATCTTCATTGAGCTGGATTTAATGTAGACTTTTTTGTTTTGTTTGTTTTTTGTGTGCATATCAACCAAAAATTGTGTTTGTTGGAAACACTAGATAATTAGCTATGGATACATACACATATATACATACATACACACTTCATGTTTCTAACCTTGTATTACATACATTAGAGAAATAGATTGGGTAATACCTGTATTAGTCATAATGGGATGGTAGTTATGTGAATGAGTTCAATTTTGTCTCTAACTCACTGACCTTATACAAGCTATTTAGCTTCTGTGTAAAATCAGAATAATAATAGCATCTTTCTTAAAGGGTTATTGAGATTGAAAGAGCCAACAGCTTGGCATTGTAAGTGCTTAAAAAGTGTTAGCTATTAATATGCATCTCTGATGCATGGGGAATTACACTAATATGCAATTTTTAAACTTTACTATAAAAGTAGGAGTTACCATTTATTCAATAAGTACTATGTGAAGATCCTGAACAATAATAGTAGTAACCACCATTGCTGATCTTCTATAAAGTACCAGGGGCTGTACTGGTGTTAGCATCATAATTGGCTAGCTAATATTAAAATAGAAAGAGAGCAAAGGGGAGGCCAGACATCATAAGCATGCCCATCTAGGCAGCTTCCCTAGGAAGCTGCAATTTCACACTCTCCAGGAAACCACCAGTCCATTCCCTGAAAATCACCGTGGGAATGGGTCAAACAAAGTGGGAAATGGATGCATGTACAGTGATGTCAGGGTGATGAAGGGAAGGTGCCTGCCTGCCAGTGTAACCTGGGAAAATGATAATTGGCCAGTGGGGTGGTGCCACTGTAAGCCTGTGGGTTCATTGGTTAAGCTTGTAGTTATAACCCAGAGACAAAAGATTTTCTTTCTTATGTTCTTCTTGCTTGGCTCCTGCTTCCTTGCACTTGCTTGCCCTGTAACCCATACTAGCCCGCCATGTGGCCCTAGAAGCTGCATAGCCCATGGTCATGTGGACCCCACATGCAATAGACTGTAGCTGGGAACATAAGCTAAGCTAGTAAGGTGCTGGGCAGAACTGTGCTTTAATATGGAGCAAAGACTCTCCAGCCTTGGGCAAACTACGGCTCGCGGGCCAGATCCGGCTGTTCTATCCGGTTCTCTTGCTCTCCCCTCTGCTCCTTTACTTTGAATTTATATTAGTTCACACAAACACTCCATCCATGCTTTTGTTCCGGCCCTCCGGTCCAGTTTAAGAACCCATTGTGGCCCTCGAGTCAAAAAGTTTGCCCACCCCTGCTCTAGGCAGTAGCTTTAATTCTAACCCTATTAAAGACAAAATGGGACTTCTTCCACAGCTTTGGAGGGGAACTCCCTTAATGTTACATCATCTATAACGCTTTCCACAATACCTCATCCTCCTATGGGGGCCTCAGGAAATGGTTGTTCCCATGGAACCCCAAGAAACCCACTTCCATTAGCAAAAGGTGGGGACACAGAAAGCACCCCACTGATTATACTAGTTACTTCATCAAAATGAACTCATGTGAGCTCTTTAAAAGCATAAACCAAGGTCACAAATAGCTCAAGGTCTAAGGTCCTCTCAGAAACTTGTGGTTCATCATTCCCATGGTAGCTAACACTTCATTGGTACCCAAAAGTGCATCTATATTTAATGCATATTTGGTATATACACCAAAAGGTCATTATCTGTCCATTCTTTAGCTATCTCTCTCCAACCTCAACTCACAGAGATCATCTCCCTTCCAAACTTCATTTTCTCCCCATTAGAAATTCTGTAACTTCATTAACGATCCACAGAATGTTTTCTCCATCATCCTTATAGTTAAACCTGGTGTTCCCCCATAAAAATACTTTCCTTGGAATATTCCTAGTGGATCTGACACCCTAAGGATTTGGAGGTAATGACGGAATCATCCAGCTTCATGGAGGTGCTTTTTGATTGTTACTCCTTTGGTCTTAGGAAAAATAGCCTCTGTTCTTATGAGGGAGAGATATGTAGCAAGTGTTAGAGGAACAGAAGGTAGAGGTGTTTTAGAGGGTGATAATCTCTGCTTATTGAGTCAGATTTGGAAGGAAAACCTGGGCATATGTTCTTTTAGTTTTGTGACCTTGGGTAAATTAACTTTTCTAAGCTTTAGATACATCATCTATAAAGTTGGGATAAAATTAATATATACCCATAGGGTTACTGTAGCAGCAAATTGAGATAATTTACTTATAATGTTAAGGGCTGTGCTGGCATATAAGACAATTTTTGAGTCAGTTGCAATTATTATTTTTATTATGGTTTTTACTACTACTATTTTAATAATTATTTTTTGAGCATCTGGCATAGATCAGACCTAGTGAAAGGTGCTTTATAGATCTTGGTTAATGTCTCCTCATTGAACTGCAGTAGATACCATTTTTAACTTTTTTGAGAAGTTTTGTTAGGCAGAAAAGTAAGACAGTAGCTAGAAAGGAATTTGGACGCTAGAGAGGATTATTTTTATAAGCATGGGAGATATGGTAACAGATTTAATGATGATATAAAAATCAATTAGAGAATGAGAGACAAAAGATGCAAGGGAGAAAAGAATAACTGGGAAAATGAGAGAGAATACCATTCAAGGCATATGTAAAGGGTAGATGGAGTGACCATTGCTAGCAGAAGGAATGTTTCAAGGTTAAACAGGAAGGAAGAAGAAATGGCTGGAGATTAGGTATTCTTGTAGATTTGAGAGTAGGAAGGTAGCTTTTTTTTTTTTCTTAATAAGGTAATATCAACTACTATAAATATGGGTAATGTGTGAGATGAGAGCTTTGAAGAAATCGGAGAATTTTGTGTAGAGTAGGAGACTGAGTTTATTAGAACACGGTAACATTGCGAGCCAGTGTTTAATTTGGGGTTGGTGTTCATTAAAGCAATTTTTCCAGTTATGTGATGTTCTTCAGAAAATTTAGCTGCATAAATGAGGTAATGAGAAGGCAGAGGGTAGGGCTGGCTGGGATGAGCACAGTTGAGGGATATGGAGACAAGGGAGTTAAGGATACTAATATGAGCTTGATAATAACCATGGGCTATGGATCTGGGCTGTGGTCTACATGGTAGAAGGCTAGAGTTCGATAGAAGGTGGAGGAATCAGTGGATTGGTGATCTCAGTGAGGTTGAATAGCTGATATAGAGGTACTGAAGCAAATGAGCGGAAAGAGGGTAGGAGTTTGTGGTTGGTTAGTAGGAGACTGAATTTATAATTTTAGAGGTGATATAGTTTCTGCTAATTTTATGGTCCAGACCATATGTAAGGTGAAATATAGTTTTGTTGTTGTGAAGCCCAGGGATCTAGAATTGTTTGTCACTACCACAAAAACTGACTGACGCAGGGGATTATGTGAAGGACTTGATGTTCCTTACTGAAGAAGCCCAGGGGCTTCAAGGAGCACTGTTTGACAACCACTGATCCAGGCAAAAGACCTCACTGTTTAATGAAGTCTCAGTTTCAGATTTTTTTCAGTTCTATCAGATAATGCCACTCGGGGAAGTTAGGCCTTCTGCTTTGTTAACCAGCCTCTTTCTTCTGTGTAAACTCTCAGCATTTATAGAGACAGACACCATGGCATGACTTTTAAGTCAGATAGCTTTGACTAAGTCTTTCACTTACCAGCTGTGTAACATTAGGTCAGCTATCCTCTTTAAGCCCCAGCTTTGGATTCATAATAGAGGCTGTCATGAAGATTAAATTGATGCAGGCATTTGGATGTCAAGGGACCCAAGGGTCTGCCACCCACTGTGGATTCTTGGCTTCCCATAGGAAAGAATTCAAACAGGAGCCAACATAGAGTTTAAAGTGAAAATGAGTTTATTAGTAAAACAGTGGGACAGAGAATGGCTACTCCATAGGCATAGTAACCCTCTGTAGTGGGATTTACTTTTTTTTAATTGAAGCTCACTTAATTGTAGAGTAGGGTGTTCATGAGTGGCAGGAATATTCAGGATCTTCCCAGAAAAGGGGTGGAGAATTGTTGGAGGAGCCCTGTTGGCCATTTTTTGTCTTTATATGGACTTTCTGT